>NW_019385449.1:251162-277597 GCF_000671375.1 Centruroides sculpturatus | reverse complement strand
TTATTAAAAACTTTCAAATTATACAATTAAAATTTTATATTAAATATTGGTATAAGGAGGAATAACTGAAGAGATTTATTTATTTATTTGTTTGTTTGTTTTTTTCTCTAGATTTTGAATCACTTTCAAGCTTCCCAGATGATTAAAATCATCAAATACGTAAGTCATATCATCATTAATATATAAAATTATATATAATGAAAAATAAATGAATTGTGTGTTTATTAAAGAACATATTTTGTTTTAAATATTCTACAAGATTTATACAAAAAATATTAACAATAACATGCCAAATTTCTCATTTTCTTAGATTTTATCAAAATATTCACATCATAATTTTGTTTTAAATATTCTCAGTTTGTTGTTTTTTTGATACAATATAAAAATATGTTTTAAGATATTTACGGTATTAACTATGTTATCTGGAGATTAATAAGTTAATTTTTAATGCATTTTTAAAATAGTGATTTTTTCCACTTAGATTAATTCAGAAATATTCAAGCTGTGTTGCACAGAATTCTATGATTTCACTAAGATGTTTATAAGAAATTTTTATTTTTATTATACATTTTCACTAAAATTTCTAAACTGTATGATATAACCATAATGAGTTTTATTACTTAGACAGGAAAAACAGTATTAAAATCTTTTCAACCCTTCTTTATGTCTTTAAACTTCATTGGTTAGTGTTTTGCAAAAGTAATACTCAAGCATGAGGGTTCCTTAAACAATATGCATTTCAGACCTAATTGCCTCAAGTTCTTTCACATATATAAAACCTTACTTTTGATATTATTTTTGCATTGATTGTAAATATTTTAAATTTGTAATAGACTTACAAAAATTGGAAAAGCTACAATAAATCAAAACAAAATGACTTAATCTTATTTTTGAAAGGCATCAGCATACATAAGCTCTATGACCTGTCTGAATTTGCCCCATCCCAAACAGATGACATTTATCTATTATGCAATATAACAACATACAAACATTTAACTCTTTCAGTTCACATATTTTTATTATTAGGAAAAAATATTTTTGGTAAAATTTATGTAATATAAAGTAAATGAATGCCATTTATAATAAATTTCATGAATTTAATTAATTTAATAAAAATTTAATTTTTTGTCCCTATTTGTGACAAATGACATTCAAATCCTCCATGAGTAACTCCAATATGAAAACTTTATAGTTGAGTTAACAAAATGTTTATTAAATATACATACAAAAATGTCAATAATTTACATGATATTTGTAGATACTATTATTTTTCATAAAAATTATAAAAATCCATCTGATTTTTAACATCAAATTTTGGTTTTTGATTAGCAGTTTTTCATTCTGCATTTTGTTATTTTTTTAATCAGACATGTGATGCCAGTGATTGGTTTTGTCATCTGTTACTTCACAAGATATTATAAAATCACTGACATTTTCTTATCCTAGTGTTTTTTAGATTATAAAGAACTTGGAATTTTCAATGATTTTGAATATAAAGTAGAGCATCGATTATCCGAATACCAATCAACCAAAACATCAGTTAACCTAAAGCATTCCAGTCGGCAAATTGAAATTTTCGCTAGTGCTGTGGCACCGCAATATTTGGCATGTCTTGGGATACTCCAATATTATTTTTATTGGTGTGTGTATGTTAAAAATAACCCAGCAACAACATTTGTTGACATAGCTGACAAAAGTAATAATAAAAAAACATACAAAACTAAAAGAGTTGTAAAAATGACTGCTAAAAAATAAGATAGAGTTGTCCTAATATAGCAAATATGAAACAGAACTATATACAGTTGAACATTAAACTCTACAGTATAAAATATGTTTGATGTCCACAATTGTGGACAAAACAATGAAGGGATTAATAAGAGTAAAAATTGACATTTAAAGTTACATTATATTTTGTAAATATACAAATCTATGTATATATCATAAAAAATTCAGATACATTTACAAAATAATCTATAAGTTTAGCTGCATTTGTGACAATGATCACCCAAGCAAATAAATTTTAATATTTTGAACAAATGATAAAATATTTACCTGAAAACAATAAGGTTATCCATTACCAAAAAACAGGAAGCTACTCAAACCCAGGTGGTTCCATTTGGAATTCCTTAAGTTTTATGTATAAAATAAAACTAATGGACTACATAAGTTACTCACATGATTAATCAAGGATTGATGTAAGTCTGAAGGGATATGCATATGTTTGATTAATTTTAAGATTAATATATGATTGTTGAAAACAATGTTTATTAATCTAGTAATTTTTCAAGACACATTCTGGACAATACCAAGAAAGTTATGCTTGGTATCATTATGAATTTGATTTGAAAAACATATTAAATATTGGTTAGTTAAAATCCATTTTTTAAATAAGTTCATTAAGTTACTTTTGTTATATTTGCATTTTATTAAAATAATTCATATAAATAAAACTATATGAACTGCATTTTAAAATATAAAAATTTATTATAAAAGAATAATTTTCTTATTACATATTATTTAATTTTTACTTTTGAAGAGGAGAGTTGTAACCAGAAGAAATTATTATTATTATGGACCACTTGATAAAACACCTTTCATGTAAGTGTGATTTTTACTAAAATGAAAAGTTTTTAATGTAATTTTGTTTTATTCAATGTTTAGATTTTGATATATCAAAATATCTAGTGAAAACATAATTTTACTAATCAAACAAACATTTTCAACTATTTTTAAATGAAAAGACAACAACAGTTTCCTGTTTAATATTGATAAAACACAATAATTAAAAAACCAACAAAACAGACACTTAAAAAGCAAACATTTTTACCCATTTTTAAAGGACATTGTCAGGCTATAGTTCTAATATGGACGTGCATGATTTTTGAACAGTTTGGAACTTCTATGTTGCCATTGCTAATTGGAGGATGTTGATAGGTGGATACATTGCATACATAATCCTGTGGAAATTGGAAGATTTATGTTGGATGGATATATATTTTTAACAGATTCAGGATGTTGTTATCTTCCTTATAGTTGATGGTATTTTTTTTAAAGCTGACTTGTAATTTTCCATCAAGATATCTGCATTATATTCTATCTGTTGTTCTGTGTAGCATTTCATTCCAATTGAAATGGACTACCATAAATCTGGATCTCTGGCATAAATGTTATACATAAAATATTTGAATATTTTTCTCTGCATGAATGCATTATCATATTTTACACTAATTTATATAGGAAAAACTGTTTTGCTTAATTAATTAATTAATGAGTATTTTGCATTATGAGTAAGATTCTGGAACAAATTATGCTTAAGTGAGGTTCCATTTTATATGTATTTTCAATTGCTTTACATATTAATCCATGTTTCTTTCAGACTGTAGATAGTGCCATATGATCTGTTCTTTATCTGTTGCATTTTTGAAAGAAGGTTTAGATGGCTGAATATTATTGTCAATCTTGCTTTCATTTATGGAATCATCATTTTTGTTGAGTGCAATGTCCTGACCACCCTTGACACTAGTTGTGCAGAGTATGACATATGAGTTTGAGTTACATTAATGGATGCACGTGTGTAGCCAAAATATAGTCAAGGGGCCTGTTCTTTTCTTTGGTGCCAAAAGAGTTAAAAAAGAAGCCAAATTTGTCACAAACTAGCCAAACCTGGCAACATTGTATGCACTTCCCAATATGCAAACTACAATGTGTTTGTGTGAGATTTCATTCATTTAATGGGATGGGCATCCTTAAACTTTGTCCCTTATTTTCTGAGTACTTAAAATAATTCACTAAAACCAATGTTTGAATTGCTCTACAATTAGAGGTTGGACTTGTCTTTGTTTACTAGGAGAAGAAAATCTGTTCTACTCAAAATGGAACATTTATTACAGTACCACTTTTTATTGTTCATTTCAAAAAGTGTAAAAAGCAATCATTATTGGAAATCAGGTTATTTTTTGGGGTGGTGAGAGTAATTTACAGTTTAGTTTAATAAATTTTGTTAAAATTTTTGTTCACTTAAAATTAATGCTATGACAATGACTTTTTGCCAGGACAAAAGCAAAATTCACTTTAATGAGAGAATTTGCGTGTTTTAACAGTGTTAATTTTAAGGGGTGTCAACTATTAGTATTTATAATGTNGAAGTTTGGATGTGGACATTTGTCAAAAAGATGTATGACATTGCACTTTTCAATTTCATATAAAAATATGACCGTTTCTCAATAATAATATTGCGAATGATTTATTAAATCAGTAAATTTTTTATAATTTTGTATTATAGTTTCAAGATATGCTAAAGCCTTATTATAGTAGTGTTGATTTGTTTGAAGTAGAACTTGTGAATGAAAATGATACTTCTGAAGGTGTAAGTATATTAAAATAATAAATTTTTCCAAATATAAAATAGTATTCTTTTATCTTCAGATTGAGTAAATCTTGATACTATTATTGCAAGAAATAGAAATCCAAACATTTTAACACAGCAAAACATATATGTAAAACAAAATTTTTATAACAAAACAAGAGAATATAAACTTAGTCCAAAGTATAGTTACATCAAAGATTCTAAATAGGATAAATACAATACTTTATGACTCCATGAACTTAAAAATGATAATTTACAATTTGCAGACATGAAAGTAATCAAAAATAGAAATGAAGTAATAAACAAAGAGAAGATATTTGTAATTAATAAAATTTTGTGATAATATGGGTATAGAGGGAGGAAATTACTTGTATCTAATAATGCTTTCCAAATTTTACCCAGTTCAAGCATATCTTTAAACACATCATTACATAAACATAGTAAAGATGTATAAATATCTGCTATAATAACTTAGTTATTTTTATTATACTAGTAGAAATAAAATCCAACATTTGAAATTCTGACAAGAAGTTTTATTAGAATATAAACATCTCTTCATTCTAATAAAACCTCTTGCTGGAATTTCAAATGAGAGTATTTCAATATACAGTACAGCATCAATTATCCAAATACAGATCAATTGAAACATCAGTTAACTGACAGCATTCTAATCGGCAAATTCAAATTTCTGCTAGTGCTTTAGCGTTGCAGCACTCTTCCTCCCTGCCAACCTAAACTGTAGGCCTACTTTAAAGTACTACTTTATGTAAGGTATGAATTTGTAAGATGTGTGATTCAGTAAAAAATATATAATATATGAAAAAATATATTATATTATGTATATTTGTAAGAATGCCGATTGGGGGGGAAGATTTTTATTTCCCTAACGTCGGGATGGTCTAAGGTCTACGCGTATATGGGTAGCGGATTTTAAAGGCAGCAAAGACAAGTGTTTTACAAAGGTAAACCGTTTATTCTGGACGATAATGCTTACATAAAGTCTCTCGTTGACAAAGTCCTGTGTTGTTGGAAATTTTCGACGTCGGTGCTGGTCTTGCGTCATCAGAGTTTTCGGCGGCGATCTGGTCTAGCATCGTCGGGGCCCCTGGACAGTGTTGAGAGAAAAAAGTTCAAAGTCTCTAACGTAGGTGCACAAAAAGAAGAATGGAGGTACAAAAATAAGTGGAGACGACACAAACACAACAGAAGTCGAGTGGAAGCTTAGTGGAAGTCTTAGTGGAAGTCCTGTTGTCCTTGAATTTTGCGTTTTTATAGGGTTTTTGCAATCGGCTTCTTACTAATTGGATAGATCTTACATCACTGTTTTCCAATTGGTCATCCACCTGTCTCCAGGTGTAAATAGAGCTTCATAAAGCTCGCGGGAAAGGTCTGCTGGAGATGGTTTATCTGACACCATCTTTTTGAATCTGATCGTGTTTAATTGTTGATTATGACACCTATGCACATTTTGACAGTTTTTTATAGTTTCGTTTTACTTTCTAAACTGCGTCTTAACTTTAATATTTTAAATTTTCTTCTTTTATATCTAAAATTTTGTTTTTTCCGTTATTCCCTATGAGCGCTGACGTCAAAGTCTGGTATTGCCGATTCGATACTTATATAATTTGCTTTCTTGACGATTTAACTTAACAAACTTTTTACATGGAGGGGCTATTTCCGGGGCCTCACATATTATAATATAATTATGAAAAAATATATTAAACACAAAAATGTACTCTGTGTACAGTACAGTTTTGTGTTTAACATATTTTTTAGTAAATAATCAGTTACTTGAAAAATCAGTTATCCAAACAACCTCAGTCTCGAATTGTTTTGGATAATCAATGCTCTACTGTACTATAATATCTTATTATAAAGTCCATTAGCCAAAGAAGTATTTGCCAAATTATTGTTTTTATTAATAGAACTAAAATACTCCTTTATTCTCTTGTTTAATTTATTTAATTAATTTATTTAGTACAAAGTTTTTTCCCTTTGTACAGGAAAGAATGTAAACAAAATTATAAAAAAATGTATGGTAAATTAAAAAAAAAAAACAAACAGTGTTGTACAAAATTCAAAGTGCAAAACATTCATAAATACAATATCCATTGCATAAACACAATAACCAGTGCATAATTACATTTTCCAGTATATAAATACTATATCTAATACATAAATATAACAACCAGTACATCAATACATAATCCTGTACATAATAATTAATACACATGAACAAACTGTGACCAACTGTGGTGACCCCATGCCATTACAAAATAAAATACAAAAATATTAATGAATTTTAATAAATATCACCTACCTGGAAAAATGCAAAATTAAGAAATATGCAAAACAGCTCAACAGCAGTTCATCACAACCAATCAGCACCAAATTAACCCCCAAGAAAGCTAAAACCGACACACTTTTAACACTAAATGACATGGATGCCCTCTGAAATATTGATACATTTCAAGCACAGGCTTTATAAAAATATTCTCTTGTTTAATGATTGAATGGTAGAACCTATGTAGTAAAAATTCTTTGTTGTATTTGGCTAAGTTTAATTAAGTTTGGATTTCTATTTCATATTATTATTTTATATTTACATTTTGTTAAAATTATTAATATATAATGTGGCTTATGAAAAATTATAATGTAAATAATGATTTTATTGGATTAAAAAGTATTTATATTACATTTTAAAATGAAATGAAAAATTACTAGATTAAAAAATTTGATTTGTGTGATGCCATTATTCTTCAAAATTTAAAATTTTCAATTAAACAGTGTCTTAAAATAAAAATATGTGCAAGTTTTTGTAAGCCAAATTGTATATTGATGATTTTAACAAACTATATGATTATAACTATAACAAACTATATGATTATAATTATTAATGATTTTAGCTTTATATAATAGAAGACAAATACACTCCTCAAAAGTGAAATTTCAACACTATGAAGAAATATGCATAGCCATATGCACATTGCAGGACTGGGAGAGGTAACAGAGTTACACAAATGATTAAAAGAACAAAAAAGATATGCAACAGACACTTGTTTATTCAGTAACTAATATGGCATGAATGGGCATCTTTACATGCTGCTTTACAGGGCAGCTACATAGTGAATCATACTATCAATGAGGTAATTAATGGTTGCCTGAGGTATCCCTTGAAAAGCTGTGTCCACTGTGGCATGCATGTTGTCTATGGTATGTGGCAGTAGTCTCTGATGCACCTCTTGTCAGATGAAGTCCCACAGGTGTTTAATAGGAGAA
Source organism: Centruroides sculpturatus (assembly GCF_000671375.1). Lineage (NCBI taxonomy): Eukaryota > Metazoa > Arthropoda > Arachnida > Scorpiones > Buthidae > Centruroides > Centruroides sculpturatus. The sequence goes on along the minus strand of NW_019385449.1, from coordinate 269,952 downwards.
AGATCCAGTGAGGCTGCTGGTTAGGGAAGGATGTGAATTCCATCTAGGCTGGTGAAAGCTTACCATGCAACATCTGGTCATGCATTATCTTGTTGGAAAATCATGTTGGATGCAAGCCTGCACCAATGGCTGAAACACAGACCCCCCCACAATTTGTGTGATATACTGGTCTGCTGTCAGAGTATCAGAAATGTGCAGATCAAACATGATGCTTCTTCAGACCATGATGCCTGGTGTGGGGTAGTGTGATGCACAGTGAAAAGGGCTGGCATGTAGTCTTTCCCAAGATACTGCCACATCCATCCATTGTCATCATTCCTTCACAGACTGAATCAAACAAAACCCATATGCCATCTGTAAACAAAACTTAATGGCATTCAGTGGTCCAGTTGTGATGACAACTACATCATGCAGGGGTGCAGCTCTGTGTTGAGCAGTTAATGATATACTAGTTGCTGGTTGCCATGCAAGCAGCCCAATTTCTTGCATCCTATTATGAATGGTTTGGGTGGACACAGATGTTGACAGGTGGCTTAATGACATCTGAAGCCACCTGGCAGATTCACTGAACAGGTCCCAATAGGCTGTTCAGTAAATCTGCCAGTCTGTGTGCTCTGTTGTGCCCAACACATAGCAATTGTTCACATTAACAAACTGAGCTTGCACATCTCCAGGATATGGTTTTGTTCCCTAGCCATGGTGGTATTCAGCTTGATGTTGACTGAGGCATTTTCTTTTCTTCTTCAAAAGTTTAGCTGCCATGAACTGTCTAGTGACAGTTTATGGCAGCCAAACTTTTAATGATAGAATTTATGGCTTGAACCAGCTGCTGGTCTTTAGAGCATGAAACTGGGTACCACATAACCCAATTTGTATGCAAACATAATCATTTGCATATATCTGTCATCTCTAGTGGTCCTGCAATTTGCATGTGTCTACACACATTCCTTTGTGGTGGTGTGATTTCACTTTAGAGGAGTGTATTTAACATAGTTTGTCAGTAATGGTAAATTCTTTAAGTTTTGTGGAAATGAGGCTGAGTATGGTGCTATTAAAATGTGATGTTATTAATCTCTCAATGATTCTACTTGGAAAATTGCAGCTATGGAATCCTGTTAAATTCTGCTCTATGTATACTGTCTAGAAAGAATGGGTGATGTTCCTGTTAATCAGAGAGTGAAGTCAGCTAGTTTATTTGCTATTGTATCATGTAAACACCAGTGTATAAGGTACAACAGTTAAATAATGAGACAGATGTCATGAAGTAAAAAAAGAAACAAACAAGTTAAATATTACATGCATTTTATTCAAAGTACATTCTTACTACATTAATGCAGCAAACTACAAGGAAATCACTAGAGCATCAGACTGACATATTTACTTCAGGAAGAATTTTTCCATATTTGATCTCTTGAGGAATGACAAAGATAAAATAGATCCCATGCAAAGACTGAAATGTACCAAATACAGTTAATAGATAGAAGGTTTGAAGACATGGATTATGTGGGCATATCATTCCAGTCACTTATGACAAGAATTAAAGAACATAGGTTTAACATATATATAAGCAAATGACTACAGCATTAACCATCTATACAATGAAGCCAGAAATGGAAGTTGATTTAAAAAGGGCTGAAATCATAAACCCATCCATTTCATATCCAATTTAAGACATTGGAAGAACTAAAGATTTTTAAGTTTATCATATATAAACATCTTAAAGCCCAATGATCATATCAAAGCCAAACAATTACCAGATTATATCAAGCTACATTCCCACTATTAATAATTATTAAAATACCAAGTAATTTGGCACTAGAGGTAGGTGTTAAGTGCCATCTCTTATTAGATTTAATAATTATAATTAAATTAATATTTATTAAATAATTTAGAAATTTCTGGAAGAAAAGAATTGGCTCAGAGTGGGACTCAAACCCACAACTGCTGCTTATCGTACAGATGCATTGCTTACCTGGACCTTCATTTAATCCCTTNATATATATATTATATATACAGTGATACCCCGAACTTACGCGATAGGTGGGACCGAGCAATAACCGCATAAGTCGGGGTATAATTTCGCAATTTGTGTAAAATCCAAATTCGGATGTATGTAAGCTAATAAATGTTCTCGTTAATCTTATCATGTCTTTTGATTCATTCACGGTTACAAGAAATCACCATATAGAGTCTCTCGAGTCTCCATAGATATAACAAACACAGAAATAAATAACACAAAATAAATTGTAACTATGCATCAATTCCGCACGACACATCCGAACATGTAAGTTGAACAATAGTGTGGGGGGAGTGAGTAATCAAGAGCTGCGTGGCGCTCAAACAAAAGACGAATCCAAGAGATTTGAAAATTGCGTAATTCCGGGTTTGCGTAAGTCGGGGTAGCATAAGTCGAGGTATTACTGTATAAATGAATCCACTTTTTACTTTCCCGGCTGTTATATATAGCAGAAAGTATGGCGATTGGTCAAAAAATGACCCCCCCAGATTTTTACATTTTTGGACTTGGGACTTTGAAACATTGAGAAATTCAAAAAAATTCAGGGGTTTTTTTCTGTATGTATGGATGCTTGTGTGTGTTTATGATATATATGCTTTATATATATTTTAATTAAATTTATTGTAGGGAGTCTGACAAAAAAATTTTTTTTTATTAAGGATGTTTCTACTGGAAGGTGAAGTTTGAGAAACACTGTGTTGATACATGTCTTTGGAATGTTTCATACTTCCGAGTAAAAGCATGTAGTCTTCCAATTTTTCAAAAATTGTATTAATTAAAATTTTTCTCTTACAATTTAAATAAAGACACACTATTGATAAGAATATCAAAACTATTAACAGTGAAATGTTGACTTAATGTATAGGGTGTATCCAATAGAAATGTAAAGAATACAGAAGTGTTGCTGATTAATTTTGTTTTGTTACTATGCCTAAAATCCAAGTTCTTAAACAGTTATTTAAACCTTGCACAACCATAACAAATGAGCTAATTTTAATTTTTACAGTTTTTACAATTTTAGATTTAATAAGTCTGTCTTAGTACACATAAGACTTATTATCTTGTGGCATTGTAAGATTGAATTTTAAAATCATTCAAAATCAGACTTTATAAATCATGATTATATTGCTTTTTTAAATTTTGTTTAATGATCAGACAATTATTACAGACATTTACTTTTTTTATTTATAGTGCAGATTAATTTTAAAATTAATATTAATTATTTTTGTGAAGAATTATAAAATTTAGCAGGGAGGAGAGCATTGCAAAACTCTGGGAGATCGAATCAAGTGATATATAACATATAGCAATATATGGCAATAGCAATTGTTATTTTTAAATTTCAGCTTCTAGATTTTAAAACTTCTGTATTAAATTATGCTGTATTATGAATTTGAGAGAAAAATCAGTAATACTGTTAATAATCTAACACTAATATAATTTTTTGAAATATTTTAACTCTCTGAATCTTCAAATAATAACAAAGTACAAAAAGTACTTTGTTGTTATTTCTTTTTATCAGTTTATTAATTAACACAGTTCTCAAATTAAGTGTGTAAATGCTAATTGTGTAAATTATAAATAATACTATTTAAATTAAAATTACCATTTTTCACTTTAATAATTTTGATTGCTTTGACAAAATAATTAATGATCTTTTTTTCAGTTTGTTAATATTTTATAAACTTTGGGAAATTTATTAAGGAACAAATTTAATAAATTTGTACTTGGGTTATATAGAATTTGTTAATAATAAATAAATGGTTTTTTTAATCCATTTAATCCATTACAATCTTTACAATCCTACAATCCATGTAATCATGTGGGTGATTTGCCAAGGTGGAAATCCCTTTCAGCAGGATTTTCTATAGGAAACTGACCTCTATTCTATTTAGACACTTGAAGAAAACCAAAAAACTCCATATTGGTGAGATGCAAACTTACAATCAACTATCAGTATTTAGTTGTTTTATCCAATGGTGAGCCTGTGTATGTGGAGAAATATGAAAATAAGTATGCAATAGTTATTATTACTCCAACAGTTTTAAGTGTACATTTTAAGAGCTTTGTAATGTTAAAATTTTGCCTACTACATACACAAACATGGTCACAGACATAGACACGCAAACATACATATATACTCAAAAAATTGTCATATGTATCTATTTGAGTGAATTTTATATTTTTAATTGTTTGCAGTCCTTGATTCTTATTCTGCTTTATTGGAGAATTTTATATCACTTTTATCACATCACAAAGCTTTTATGACAATACAAAGAATTTTTATATTTCATTTTTTCACATTTATATTTTTTACATTTCGTGTTTGGATATATCCAGATGTAGTAGGGAAATTTGAAGTTTAGTTAGTTTCCAAAGATCTTACAACATGATTTTCAAGGATTTCAATAATATTTCTTGTATGGATAAATCTTGATATGAATTTTTATTAGACAAAGGAATAAAGTGCACTTCTCAAGTATTTAAAAAAACTGAAGTTAAAAAAATCACAGATGACTTATGAGTATTAAAACAACCACTTCACACCTAAGCGATAATTCCAGCAAATGAATAACAAAAAAAATTTTAATGTTCAAATGTTTTTGGCCGTCTTTCAGAGGCCCTCGTCAGGAAAAATTGCATAGAATAGAAAAACAGTTTTATCTTTTTAATTAATTAATTAAATTAACAGTTTTCGAACATAGCTGTGTACTAATTTTTAACATTTAAACGATGTTGAATACAAAGATCGTTATGTATTACAACATATAATTAAAATATTTATAAATAAAGTTATAAATAAATACAATAATAATATATATGGTGTTAATATATAAAATAATATATATGGTGGTAATAATATATTCATTGTTAAAACTTAGCCCGATGTTTAATGTATAAACGATGTGTGACAGGGAAAAATTGTTTCCTTTATATTGTCTAACGCTAACTTCACACTAAAAAATCATAGTTATGCTTTGTGGCTTTGTAAATAATACTTCCACATTGTGGAACTAGAATATAGTCGGAGTTAATGCAACCTCCCTTCATGCCCGCTATATAAATTTCAATAGCCTCCAACGAATGTAAGTCGTGTTAGTCAAACACCCTGTGTAAAAGCGTAGCTTCATCCCAGCAAGGAGAAACTCCGGGTTCGGTAGCATACTGGGCTAGTGCAGTATTATACTTCCCCTTGGACACATCATACTTGTGGTCTCGTTATTCTAGCCTCTAGAGATCTGTATGTGGACACGATGTATGTTATATGGCTATTGAAATGATTGTCTTGCAATGGAATGCGGTACACTCCTGGTGCTCTCTTGTCCTCAGACTTGTCTTTTGCATTAGATAAGATTTGAAAAATGTTCTGTTTTCTCCTATAAGTTAAGTGCAAGTTTAAATCCTTAGCAATTCTATTATAAATTTGTTGGAGGGACGGTTCGTAAGCTATAACCATCCGCTTGCACTATGCATCATTAAGCCTCGAGTCGGTGGTAGTTATCTTAGATAGCTGGTTGGCAGCGAGCCTGTTTATTAAGGACTGGTGGTACCCGTGAGCAGATGCTATAAACTTGATGTGTTTCAGTTCGTTGTGTGTATAGGAAGTGTCCGAGTAATGGGAGAAAGCCCTAGCAACTAGGGCTTGGAAAGCCATTACCTTAAAAGGCCAAGGGTCTGCTGAGTTAGCAGGTATAAATTCTCCCATTGCTTGGACACTTCCTATACACACAACGAACTGAAACACATCAAGTTTATAGCATCTGCTCACGGGTACCACCAGTCCTTAATAAACAGGCTCGCTGCCAACCAGCTATCTAAGATAACTACCACCGACTCGAGGCTTAATGATGCATAGTGCAAGCGGATGGTTATAGCTTACGAACCGTCCCTCCAACAAATTTATAATAGAATTGCTAAGGATTTAAACTTGCACTTAACTTATAGGAGAAAACAGAACATTTTTCAAATCTTATCTAATGCAAAAGACAAGTCTGAGGACAAGAGAGCACCAGGAGTGTACCGCATTCCATTGCAAGACAATCATTTCAATAGCCATATAACATACATCGTGTCCACATACAGATCTCTAGAGGCTAGAATAACGAGACCACAAGTATGATGTGTCCAAGGGGAAGTATAATACTGCACTAGCCCAGTATGCTACCGAACCCGGAGTTTCTCCTTGCTGGGATGAAGCTACGCTTTTACACAGGGTGTTTGACTAACACAACTTACATTCGTTGGAGGCTATTGAAATTTATATAGCGGGCATGAAGGGAGGTTGCATTAACTCCGACTATATTCTAGTTCCACAATGTGGAAGTATTATTTACAAAGCCACAAAGCATAACTATGATTTTTTAGTGTGAAGTTAGCGTTAGACAATATAAAGGAAACAATTTTTCCCTGTCACACATCGTTTATACATTAAACATCGGGCTAAGTTTTAACAATGAATATATTATTACCACCATATATATTATTTTATATATTAACACCATATATATTATTATTGTATTTATTTATAACTTTATTTATAAATATTTTAATTATATGTTGTAATACATAACGATCTTTGTATTCAACATCGTTTAAATGTTAAAAATTAGTACACAGCTATGTTCGAAAACTGTTAATTTAATTAATTAATTAAAAAGATAAAATTGTTTTTCTATTCTATGCAATTTTTCCTGACGAGGGCCTCTGAAAGACGGCCAAAAACATTTGAACATTAAAATTTTTTTTGTTATTCATTTGCTGGAATTATCGCTTAGATGTGAAGTGGTTGTTTTAATATATATTTCCAGTTTGTGTGCCAGTTTTTTATGTCTGACTTATGAGTATGATTTTTGAATCAGTTTCTTGAATGTGTAGTTCAACAGCATAGTGCATGTACTATGCTGTTCAATCACAAGACTCAAGACAAGATTTGAGACTCATCTGAGTGCTGTTTTCTTCCTTTTGAAATCAGAATGCAATTTTTGCATAATTCAAATAGATAAAAATAGATAAATTTTATAAAATTTTATAAATTTACAAAATATATCTATTTTTGAATATTTTTTAAATTTAAAATGTATTTTATTAAAAACTACAAAGCTTTAAAGTTTTAATTAATTCTCAATTATAAATAAGAAACAATATTCTAACAAATGTCTGTTAATGAGTTTATTAAGGAAGTATTTCAAATTCATTAAATTGCTCATGCCTATGTGAAGTTTGGATGTGGACATTTGTCAAAAAGATGTATGACATTGCACTTTTCAATTTCATATAAAAATATGACCGTTTCTCAATAATAATATTGCGAATGATTTATTAAATCAGTAAATTTTTTATAATTTTGTATTATAGTTTCAAGATATGCTAAAGCCTTATTATAGTAGTGTTGATTTGTTTGAAGTAGAACTTGTGAATGAAAATGATACTTCTGAAGGTGTAAGTATATTAAAATAATAAATTTTTCCAAATATAAAATAGTATTCTTTTATCTTCAGATTGAGTAAATCTTGATACTATTATTGCAAGAAATAGAAATCCAAACATTTTAACACAGCAAAACATATATGTAAAACAAAATTTTTATAACAAAACAAGAGAATATAAACTTAGTCCAAAGTATAGTTACATCAAAGATTCTAAATAGGATAAATACAATACTTTATGACTCCATGAACTTAAAAATGATAATTTACAATTTGCAGACATGAAAGTAATCAAAAATAGAAATGAAGTAATAAACAAAGAGAAGATATTTGTAATTAATAAAATTTTGTGATAATATGGGTATAGAGGGAGGAAATTACTTGTATCTAATAATGCTTTCCAAATTTTACCCAGTTCAAGCATATCTTTAAACACATCATTACATAAACATAGTAAAGATGTATAAATATCTGCTATAATAACTTAGTTATTTTTATTATACTAGTAGAAATAAAATCCAACATTTGAAATTCTGACAAGAAGTTTTATTAGAATATAAACATCTCTTCATTCTAATAAAACCTCTTGCTGGAATTTCAAATGAGAGTATTTCAATATACAGTACAGCATCAATTATCCAAATACAGATCAATTGAAACATCAGTTAACTGACAGCATTCTAATCGGCAAATTCAAATTTCTGCTAGTGCTTTAGCGTTGCAGCACTCTTCCTCCCTGCCAACCTAAACTGTAGGCCTACTTTAAAGTACTACTTTATGTAAGGTATGAATTTGTAAGATGTGTGATTCAGTAAAAAATATATAATATATGAAAAAATATATTATATTATGTATATTTGTAAGAATGCCGATTGGGGGGGAAGATTTTTATTTCCCTAACGTCGGGATGGTCTAAGGTCTACGCGTATATGGGTAGCGGATTTTAAAGGCAGCAAAGACAAGTGTTTTACAAAGGTAAACCGTTTATTCTGGACGATAATGCTTACATAAAGTCTCTCGTTGACAAAGTCCTGTGTTGTTGGAAATTTTCGACGTCGGTGCTGGTCTTGCGTCATCAGAGTTTTCGGCGGCGATCTGGTCTAGCATCGTCGGGGCCCCTGGACAGTGTTGAGAGAAAAAAGTTCAAAGTCTCTAACGTAGGTGCACAAAAAGAAGAATGGAGGTACAAAAATAAGTGGAGACGACACAAACACAACAGAAGTCGAGTGGAAGCTTAGTGGAAGTCTTAGTGGAAGTCCTGTTGTCCTTGAATTTTGCGTTTTTATAGGGTTTTTGCAATCGGCTTCTTACTAATTGGATAGATCTTACATCACTGTTTTCCAATTGGTCATCCACCTGTCTCCAGGTGTAAATAGAGCTTCATAAAGCTCGCGGGAAAGGTCTGCTGGAGATGGTTTATCTGACACCATCTTTTTGAATCTGATCGTGTTTAATTGTTGATTATGACACCTATGCACATTTTGACAGTTTTTTATAGTTTCGTTTTACTTTCTAAACTGCGTCTTAACTTTAATATTTTAAATTTTCTTCTTTTATATCTAAAATTTTGTTTTTTCCGTTATTCCCTATGAGCGCTGACGTCAAAGTCTGGTATTGCCGATTCGATACTTATATAATTTGCTTTCTTGACGATTTAACTTAACAAACTTTTTACATGGAGGGGCTATTTCCGGGGCCTCACATATTATAATATAATTATGAAAAAATATATTAAACACAAAAATGTACTCTGTGTACAGTACAGTTTTGTGTTTAACATATTTTTTAGTAAATAATCAGTTACTTGAAAAATCAGTTATCCAAACAACCTCAGTCTCGAATTGTTTTGGATAATCAATGCTCTACTGTACTATAATATCTTATTATAAAGTCCATTAGCCAAAGAAGTATTTGCCAAATTATTGTTTTTATTAATAGAACTAAAATACTCCTTTATTCTCTTGTTTAATTTATTTAATTAATTTATTTAGTACAAAGTTTTTTCCCTTTGTACAGGAAAGAATGTAAACAAAATTATAAAAAAATGTATGGTAAATTAAAAAAAAAAAAACAAACAGTGTTGTACAAAATTCAAAGTGCAAAACATTCATAAATACAATATCCATTGCATAAACACAATAACCAGTGCATAATTACATTTTCCAGTATATAAATACTATATCTAATACATAAATATAACAACCAGTACATCAATACATAATCCTGTACATAATAATTAATACACATGAACAAACTGTGACCAACTGTGGTGACCCCATGCCATTACAAAATAAAATACAAAAATATTAATGAATTTTAATAAATATCACCTACCTGGAAAAATGCAAAATTAAGAAATATGCAAAACAGCTCAACAGCAGTTCATCACAACCAATCAGCACCAAATTAACCCCCAAGAAAGCTAAAACCGACACACTTTTAACACTAAATGACATGGATGCCCTCTGAAATATTGATACATTTCAAGCACAGGCTTTATAAAAATATTCTCTTGTTTAATGATTGAATGGTAGAACCTATGTAGTAAAAATTCTTTGTTGTATTTGGCTAAGTTTAATTAAGTTTGGATTTCTATTTCATATTATTATTTTATATTTACATTTTGTTAAAATTATTAATATATAATGTGGCTTATGAAAAATTATAATGTAAATAATGATTTTATTGGATTAAAAAGTATTTATATTACATTTTAAAATGAAATGAAAAATTACTAGATTAAAAAATTTGATTTGTGTGATGCCATTATTCTTCAAAATTTAAAATTTTCAATTAAACAGTGTCTTAAAATAAAAATATGTGCAAGTTTTTGTAAGCCAAATTGTATATTGATGATTTTAACAAACTATATGATTATAACTATAACAAACTATATGATTATAATTATTAATGATTTTAGCTTTATATAATAGAAGACAAATACACTCCTCAAAAGTGAAATTTCAACACTATGAAGAAATATGCATAGCCATATGCACATTGCAGGACTGGGAGAGGTAACAGAGTTACACAAATGATTAAAAGAACAAAAAAGATATGCAACAGACACTTGTTTATTCAGTAACTAATATGGCATGAATGGGCATCTTTACATGCTGCTTTACAGGGCAGCTACATAGTGAATCATACTATCAATGAGGTAATTAATGGTTGCCTGAGGTATCCCTTGAAAAGCTGTGTCCACTGTGGCATGCATGTTGTCTATGGTATGTGGCAGTAGTCTCTGATGCACCTCTTGTCAGATGAAGTCCCACAGGTGTTTAATAGGAGAAAGATCCAGTGAGGCTGCTGGTTAGGGAAGGATGTGAATTCCATCTAGGCTGGTGAAAGCTTACCATGCAACATCTGGTCATGCATTATCTTGTTGGAAAATCATGTTGGATGCAAGCCTGCACCAATGGCTGAAACACAGACCCCCCCACAATTTGTGTGATATACTGGTCTGCTGTCAGAGTATCAGAAATGTGCAGATCAAACATGATGCTTCTTCAGACCATGATGCCTGGTGTGGGGTAGTGTGATGCACAGTGAAAAGGGCTGGCATGTAGTCTTTCCCAAGATACTGCCACATCCATCCATTGTCATCATTCCTTCACAGACTGAATCAAACAAAACCCATATGCCATCTGTAAACAAAACTTAATGGCATTCAGTGGTCCAGTTGTGATGACAACTACATCATGCAGGGGTGCAGCTCTGTGTTGAGCAGTTAATGATATACTAGTTGCTGGTTGCCATGCAAGCAGCCCAATTTCTTGCATCCTATTATGAATGGTTTGGGTGGACACAGATGTTGACAGGTGGCTTAATGACATCTGAAGCCACCTGGCAGATTCACTGAACAGGTCCCAATAGGCTGTTCAGTAAATCTGCCAGTCTGTGTGCTCTGTTGTGCCCAACACATAGCAATTGTTCACATTAACAAACTGAGCTTGCACATCTCCAGGATATGGTTTTGTTCCCTAGCCATGGTGGTATTCAGCTTGATGTTGACTGAGGCATTTTCTTTTCTTCTTCAAAAGTTTAGCTGCCATGAACTGTCTAGTGACAGTTTATGGCAGCCAAACTTTTAATGATAGAATTTATGGCTTGAACCAGCTGCTGGTCTTTAGAGCATGAAACTGGGTACCACATAACCCAATTTGTATGCAAACATAATCATTTGCATATATCTGTCATCTCTAGTGGTCCTGCAATTTGCATGTGTCTACACACATTCCTTTGTGGTGGTGTGATTTCACTTTAGAGGAGTGTATTTAACATAGTTTGTCAGTAATGGTAAATTCTTTAAGTTTTGTGGAAATGAGGCTGAGTATGGTGCTATTAAAATGTGATGTTATTAATCTCTCAATGATTCTACTTGGAAAATTGCAGCTATGGAATCCTGTTAAATTCTGCTCTATGTATACTGTCTAGAAAGAATGGGTGATGTTCCTGTTAATCAGAGAGTGAAGTCAGCTAGTTTATTTGCTATTGTATCATGTAAACACCAGTGTATAAGGTACAACAGTTAAATAATGAGACAGATGTCATGAAGTAAAAAAAGAAACAAACAAGTTAAATATTACATGCATTTTATTCAAAGTACATTCTTACTACATTAATGCAGCAAACTACAAGGAAATCACTAGAGCATCAGACTGACATATTTACTTCAGGAAGAATTTTTCCATATTTGATCTCTTGAGGAATGACAAAGATAAAATAGATCCCATGCAAAGACTGAAATGTACCAAATACAGTTAATAGATAGAAGGTTTGAAGACATGGATTATGTGGGCATATCATTCCAGTCACTTATGACAAGAATTAAAGAACATAGGTTTAACATATATATAAGCAAATGACTACAGCATTAACCATCTATACAATGAAGCCAGAAATGGAAGTTGATTTAAAAAGGGCTGAAATCATAAACCCATCCATTTCATATCCAATTTAAGACATTGGAAGAACTAAAGATTTTTAAGTTTATCATATATAAACATCTTAAAGCCCAATGATCATATCAAAGCCAAACAATTACCAGATTATATCAAGCTACATTCCCACTATTAATAATTATTAAAATACCAAGTAATTTGGCACTAGAGGTAGGCATTAGGTGCCATCTCTTATTAGATTTAATAATTATAATTAAATTAATATTTATTAAATAATTTAGAAATTTCTGGAAGAAAAGAATTGGCTCAGAGTGGGACTCAAACCCACAACTGCTGCTTATCGTACAGATGCATTGCTTACCTGGACCTTCATTTAATCCCTTGCTTCCAGTAATTGTTTGGCTTTGTTAAATTAAATCCATCATTTTTTTCAAAATTTTTAATGGTAGTTGTTTTGATTTATTATGTTAAATGTGATTTTATCTTAATTTTGGACATCAGTGTAGATTATTTTCCAAGTTGTTTCGTATAAAGCTTCAGTGAAGACAATCTTACTTGGTTCTTCTGCTTCATGAAAGTAGCATTTAATTTCATCAATTGATTTCATTTTGATATATATTTCATTTGCTATTTTTACTATTTTTACAAACATCTTCAGATTGGAAAACTTGTCTTTTTAATATCGCATGTTTATAGTTGAAGCACTGTCATAGTATCTGTCTGATGATTAATTACTCTTTGATTTTTAACACAAATGACATATTTTCTATTTTTACTTGTTTGAGTTCATCTAAAAGTTCATCTGTGTTTTTAATAGAATATTTCGAATTTTCGTAATCTTTGAGCTTTTATTTCAGAAATTTTTCTAAATTATATAATACAACAAATTTAAAATCTACTATTGGTTGTACATTTTCACCTTTCTTATGGGTCTTAAGTTGTATATTTAGCCTTGGTGTTCTATCATTATCCTAATACAGGATAAATTCTTTTTCATTTATGATAATTTTTTTAAGTTTTTGTAATTTTGTGATTTTATTTTTTAATTCTTCATATATAATTTCTTTTGGGTTGATCAGTAGTTCTCTAAATTTTTTCCCTTTTATGATTTCTAGTATTTTTAAATTTATCCAATCTTGAGTCACTATAATAAATTGTTTAGATTTATCTGCTCTTATAATATTCAGTTTATTATTGTTTAGAAATGTATTCAATTTTTCTATCTCATTTTTTATATTTATAATAATTTTTATCTTTTATCTTTGTTTTTTCTTTTTCTTTGACAGTATATTTTTTAATTATATTACTTAAATTAATTTTTAGAATTTTAGAATCTACCTCTGTTAACTCATTACACATACAATCTAAACCAGGTACTATATCTATAACTTCCCAACTGTTAGGTCCATTAAAATCCAATCCTTTCTGTATTGTCTGGAGAACATCATCAGGAATCTCAATTTGTGTTTTGTTTCCACTCTAATATCTCTTCCATTGAAGGATACTTGAACTTTTTTACCAATTTATTATGTTTATTTATTTTATATCTATCAACATTGTTTTTGTGTGAATTTTTTGTTTCTTTATTGTTATCTTCAAAATAAATGTTCTTTTTCTGTTTATTATATTTTTGCAGATGACGTTTTAACCTTCTAATTTTAATATATTTAAATTTTATAGCATATTTCAATATTTTTTGGTTGATATAATTCCTATCACATGTTGTAATGTTTTCAGTGATAGACTTTGGAAGAGAAACAGACAGTTAATGTCTGTTCTCTTTGAGGTGTACTTTTAGGTAATATAAATCTACTAATAGTGTATCTATCTCACCTTATATTTTCTCTCTGTATCTTCTCTCTTGATATTGAACTGTGCACATGTTTTTTTTTTTTTTTTTTTTATGTCAACTGCCGTTTCTATATTAATAATTTCTTTTGATTCTGATGAAACCGTGTTTTTAATTTAATTTGCTTCATTCAGACACAATAACGTGACACCTTTCAAACACTTGGCAGATTATTCATCTCTTTATTCAGTAAGAAATAAATAATTAATATTAGTGATGTACCGGATATCCGTATCCGTTTTTTTTTTTAGCAGATCTTTAATGGATCTTTTATCTTAATGAATTTTATTACTTATATGAAATTTTAAAGATAGGTAGCAATAAAATACTAATAACTTCAATTCAAATCACTTTTTATTTCTTAAAATCACATATTTGGCACATTCATATTGCAAAAATTTTATCATGCAAAAATCATTTACTATTGTAAAATATTTCCATATTACACTGCTAAACTTTTTTGTCGACATTGTTTTTATTTTAATTTAACTCAACACTCTCCAAAAACACAAACGTAATCTATGCTATCCCATGTCACACTAAACTATAAACAAAAACACTCGCAGTGCAAGTCAAAACATGTCATGTTACTAATGCAAAGCGTCAACTATCGGTCCAAGGTCACACATACCGGCGCAGACTGAGTACGAAAGTTGAGATCTGTATCCATATCTGTATCCGTGGATATACATTTTTAACGATCCGGCACATAACTAGTTATAAAGAAGGAATGTTTGATATCAACAAAACTATTCATACTGATCAAATCAATACACTCTGAAACAATTATGTATGATATGGATATTATTGTAAATGGGCAATAATTGGTGATAGCAATATTTTACAAAAAATCTTTAGTGCAAACTTTCTGATCACTAAAATGCAAGACAGACAAAATGAAAAAGTAACTTCTTTGCTACAGCCACAGTAACCTTTAATGTAAAATCCAACTGCACTACAATGGTCAGTAAATTTTGAAATATCTAAAAGCAGTGCTACCAGATGACTTAAAAATGCAAAATGTCTCAATAATTCAAATTTTATCATCAAACAATTACATATTTTATATATTACTTAATTCTTTAATAAATTGCAAAATAATCTCTTACTGAAGGTATTTTGCAATAATGTTGTCTGATCACACTTGATTTGCAAAAGGCAGCAAAGTACATATTTTGCTACATAGTGCAACTGAAGTGATGGCATATCAATATTGGCATATAATACTGGTATAATACCATGTATGTATGAAATTGATATTTTTGTCAATATCAATACTATAATAATGTAACAAACAAGCCTACTCTAAAATAATTGTACAGTCACTTCAAATGCTGTAACACAACAGTTAAAGAATTTTCACATCAACCAGTTTCTGTATGTATTGTTAGACATAAACTGTAGTATCAAGGCATCAACCACTTTGGCTATTGTTGACTCTACAATACAGGTGTTTATGACTACAATGTTCTTTAATAAATTTAGAAAACAGAACTGATTTGCCTAATAAAATTGTAATTCATAAAGCAAATTAATGACTACTTATTTTAAAAAAAGAATTAGTTTACTGATATTTTTCTATTGAAATATAATGTTTTGTAGAATTTTGAACAACCAAGTTTAAATTAATTTCAAAGACTATCCAATTATTCTAGTTATATAAAATAATAATTCATTCATAAAAAATGATTAGTTCACCATGCCAAAATATTATCCAATTACAGAAAGAGATAACTACAGTCTATCAGCATTAAACAGTTTTTATTATATCATCATCACAAACACTTCCAACATTTTAACAATGTCATCTTCAGATGAAGAAATAAATTTAACTTTGGAATACTGGAATAAATATTAAAGATGCAACTTTTCTTTGCCTGAAGATGACATTGATAAATTTCTTTAATTGAATAATTCATTCGATAACCAATAAGACATAAGCCAATAAGAACAGCAAGATATTAAAATTCTATATACAGCAGAAGCTCCATATTTGCAGGTGTTACATTCTACTGCTGTGAATATGAAAACTACATATAGCAAAAGTAAAAACTCATTGAAAAACTAGTTAGGAGACTGAAATAACATAGTATATGATTAGAAAATAATAATTTGTTTTCACATGAAGAAATTTTACTGAAACATTTCTAAGCTCTATATTTTTTCTTAATGTATCTTAAGGTAGATTCATTTATGACACGTGCAAGAGCACCATAGCTAGTGAATTTCCTCTCTGAAAATGATCTATCATTTTAATTTTGTCTTCAAGGAAACATCAATTCTTTGGCCTTTTTGATATTTTTCCACTAGAGTTTAAACAACTCTAGTGGAAAAATATCAAAAAGGCCAAAGAATTGATGTTTCCTTGAAGACAAAATTAAAATGATAGATCATTTTCAGAGAGGAAATTCACTAGCTATGGTGCTCTTGCACGTGTCATAAATGAATCTACCTTAAGATACATTAAGAAAAAATATAGAGCTTAGAAATGTTTCAGTAAAATTTCTTCATGTGAAAACAAATTATTATTTTCTAATCATATACTATGTTATTTCAGTCTCCTAACTAGTTTTTCAATGAGTTTTTACTTTTGCTATTTGTAGTTTTCATATTCACAGCAGTTTTATAGAATGTAACACCTGCAAATATGGAGCTTCTGCTGTATATAGAATTTTAATATCTTGCTGTTCTTATTGGCTTATGTCTTATTGGTTATCGAATGAATTATTCAATTAAAGAAATTTATCAATGTCATCTTCAGGCAAAGAAAAGTTGCATCTTTAATATTTATTCCAGTATTCCAAAGTTAAATTTATTTCTTCATCTGAAGATGACATTGTTAAAATGTTGGAAGTGTTTGTGATGATGATATAATAAAAACTGTTTAATGCTGATAGACTGTAGTTATCTCTTTCTGTAATTGGATAATATTTTGGCATGGTGAACTAATCATTTTTTATGAATGAATTATTATTTTATATAACTAGAATAATTGGATAGTCTTTGAAATTAATTTAAACTTGGTTGTTCAAAATTCTACAAAACATTATATTTCAATAGAAAAATATCAGTAAACTAATTCTTTTTTTAAAATAAGTAGTCATTAATTTGCTTTATGAATTACAATTTTATTAGGCAAATCAGTTCTGTTTTCTAAATTTATTAAAGAACATTGTAGTCATAAACACCTGTATTGTAGAGTCAACAATAGCCAAAGTGGTTGATGCCTTGATACTACAGTTTATGTCTAACAATACATACAGAAACTGGTTGATGTGAAAATTCTTTAACTGTTGTGTTACAGCATTTGAAGTGACTGTACAATTATTTTAGAGTAGGCTTGTTTGTTACATTATTATAGTATTGATATTGACAAAAATATCAATTTCATACATACATGGTATTATACCAGTATTATATGCCAATATTGATATGCCATCACTTCAGTTGCACTATGTAGCAAAATATGTACTTTGCTGCCTTTTGCAAATCAAGTGTGATCAGACAACATTATTGCAAAATACCTTCAGTAAGAGATTATTTTGCAATTTATTAAAGAATTAAGTAATATATAAAATATGTAATTGTTTGATGATAAAATTTGAATTATTGAGACATTTTGCATTTTTAAGTCATCTGGTAGCACTGCTTTTAGATATTTCAAAATTTACTGACCATTGTAGTGCAGTTGGATTTTACATTAAAGGTTACTGTGGCTGTAGCAAAGAAGTTACTTTTTCATTTTGTCTGTCTTGCATTTTAGTGATCAGAAAGTTTGCACTAAAGATTTTTTGTAAAATATTGCTATCACCAATTATTGCCCATTTACAATAATATCCATATCATACATAATTGTTTCAGAGTGTATTGATTTGATCAGTATGAATAGTTTTGTTGATATCAAACATTCCTTCTTTATAACTAGTTATGTGCCGGATCGTTAAAAATGTATATCCACGGATACAGATATGGATACAGATCTCAACTTTCATACTCAGTCTGCGCCGGTATGTGTGACCTTGGACCGATAGTTGACGCTTTGCATTAGTAACACGACATGTTTTGACTTGCACTGCGAGTGTTTTTGTTTATAGTTTAGTGTGACATGGGATAGCATAGATTACGTTTGTGTTTTTGGAGAGTGTTGAGTTAAATTAAAATAAAAGCAGTGTTAATCAACAACAATATCCCATGTCTACAAATCAACCGGCACCAAATCATGGAGTGCCACCTGCCACTCCAACTGCCGCACCCTATTCATCTGTACCTTATGTACCAAATCAAGATCCTTACAATTCTTTGGGCACTGTAATGTCAGGTAAATGTACACATAAGTTTCCTATGTAGTGTGTTGTTTATTTATTTCTTCATGGGTAGGAGTTAAAAATGCTAATAAATTATAAAATTAGAGTTTTTCTTGATTTTATTTTATAGTTAAAAGCTGTTTTGTATTTTTATTTCTTGATATAAAAAAATTTGTTTTGCTTTTAATTCAGATAAGTGATTTAAATAACTTTAAGATATAGAATTTGTGTATACATTTCCAGTCTTATTTATTGCATTTAAATTAAATAATTGTAAACCTTGTTTACCT
>NW_019385449.1:237770-250232 GCF_000671375.1 Centruroides sculpturatus | reverse complement strand
ATCAGCCAACAAAATGTGTTCAAGAAACAATCTGGAGAATTGGATGCGGCTGTTGAAGCCAGCCTAGAAATATCTGCTTTAATAGCCAAGAATGGGAAACCTTTCACAGATGGCGATATGATAAAAAAGTGTCTTGTCATCGCAAGTGAGATGTGTCCTGAGAAGACAGTGTTTTCAAACAATCAGTCTTAACCACATGACGATACAACAAAGAATCTCGCAAATTGCATCAGACATCGCATTAATCACTTGGAGGTCCGGCCCCCAGTCAATAAACTTAATCCTAATTTGGCCCTTCTTCAAAAAAGGTTGTGCATCCCTGCAAAATTTGTCATTTGTTTAGGTCCCTGGAACACCTATAACCTTTAGCTCATAGACCATCTGATCACTTTATGGAAATTCCCCACAAAAAGCTATAAAAGACTGTTCTTACCCCTCTTGGGGAATCTCTTATCGAAAGCCAGACCGACGACATGAGTCGAACCCGACGCTATTCCGATCCTCCAATATCGATATCCATTCATTGCCAGAGTCACAAACTTTTATATTTGTGCTCATTTGGATCAAAGACACTTTTATAGGATACTTCTGTGCCTACATTCCTTAATCGTCATGGAAACCTACAAAGAAGTATGAAAAAAAAGCATGTAAACTCTCTCTCTCGAGCTGTTAGGCGGTTTAATGTTGAGATTCGTGTAGTAGTTTTATCAATTTGATTATTTTAATAAATCCTTGTTTTACTTGTTAAAATGGTAGACTCCTTTACTCATATACGGCCTTTACCTTATCGTCGACCCCAAATACTCTCCCTCCACTCGACCGACATTTGAGAGTCCTAACCCTTGGGACTGTTATCGTAAAATAAGCTATCCTGTCAGTAAGCAGGTTTAATGACTGTTGTCTGTACAGGGAGGAGCGACCGACCCTTGCCTCCCCTGCGGTTCACACATTATTATCATTTCAGCAAAGCAGCAATAAAATATTTACTACCATTTTGCACAACATATGTCTGCGAGAGTGGATTTTTGGCCATGATAAACTAAACATCGTCATTGACTTCAACTTAAAGATGACTTGATACTGAAGCTGACCAAAAAGCAACCAGATTTTACAAAGTTATGCAAAGAAAATCATGCACATTTGTCACATTAAAATTAAATAACCTTATGTTATTTTCATTATTATTAGAATAGTATTTTAAAGGTAATAAATGTAAAAAAAATTTATTCTATTTATCACTAGTGGTCTACCCATAGCTGTGTCTGCATTATATTGAATTTTCTCATGGGAGTAAGATATTTTTTCGCAGTAAAATGTAGCTTATGTCCATCTCCAACATGTAAGCTATCTCTGTGCCAAATTTTATTAAAACCTGTTCAGTGGTTTAGACGTGAAAAGGTGACAGACAGACAGAATTACCTTTGAATTTATAATATTAGTATGGATTAATATAAATTTCTGCTATAAGGGGTATGTGAGTTTGAACTCTTTCTTGAAGTGGTACACAGGAAAACCTAATTGGAACCACTGTACTATTGCATTTATTCTGACAGTAGAGTAGCTTCACACTGGATTGCGAAGTCTGATAACCACTTAAAACTTGTCCATATCATACACCACATTCTCAGACACTTAGACAACAACATTAGAATAGATTTCCAATAGGTCCTGAGTCATGCGGGGCAACAACACCGCTGACTGTCTTGCCAAACAAACTGCAAAGTCTTCAGTCACTAGTACTTTCAGTTACATTCCTACCTTGTACATCAACAATCATGTCAAGAAGCAAATCTTCATTCTCTGGCAAGACAGCTGAGACCAAAACACTACTGGTAGGCTCACCTACACTTTCGTTTCCAAGGTTGACACTACTGAGATTCTTTGCCACTTTTATCTTAGTTACATCCTCACTCAGCTACTTACAGGACACGGCAACTTTAAGCAATACCTGCATAGATTTAACCTTGGGGACAATCCACAATGCGATTGTGGTGGTATTCAGGAGGATCAAACACCACTTCACTTAGTTTTTTGCTGCAATAGGTACAATCACATTAGAGATAGTTTAATGAGAGCTGCTATTCTTGAAGGGTACAACTGGCCTTGCAACCTGCAGCAACTCATTCACATGCATACAATGTTCCATCATTTATATCCCTTAGTGGGGCTCTTGAGAGCACTCACTCCAGGGACATGGATGGCAATTAGCTTTTCTTTGCTTTGTTTTAACTGTCAGTATATAGCTAGACTGGAACTCAATTCTACTTTCTCACCAGACTACAAATGTAAACTTCAGGGCTATGCAGATGATACAATGCTGGTCATTTTGTATAGGAACCAGGAGATCCTACAGGCAAGGGCCAATGAAATACTCAGCAAAATCTCACATTGGAGCGTGGCCAGGACATTAAAAATTAATTATGACAAATGTAAGTGCATAGTTTTCCTGAGGAAAACCCCTTTAAAAAAAAGGGCCTATGACTAGGCCCCAAAGACTAACATGAAGAGATCACATTCACCATATATATGAGAAAGCAATCACAGTCACGCACACCCTGAATTGTATCACTAGGAACCGCTGGGGGTACAGGAGTGAAGCCTCTAGGCTTCTGTACATTGCAGTTATCAAGCTGATATTATCATATTGCTCAGAAATATGGAGCAAAGCAGTGGAAAAAGTCCACATACAATGTAAACTACTATCTGCTTAAAGGCTCTCAGCAATATCAATCACAAAGTCCTACAAAATTGCCCCCACGGACGCTCTGCTGACCATAGCCAACCTCATCCTGATTGATCTGATCGCTAAGGAAAGGGTATGGAAGTTCTACCAGCTTAAGTTGGCCACTCACACTATAAGCAAAGAGAGTTTTTACAGCATTACCAAGTGCATAGTCATCCAGTTAGCTGCCACATTAATCGTTGACCACATCGAAAAATAAACTGGACTACTCCTTACAACCTCATGCATTCCACCTGAAGACATCAATAGATGAGCATATCAACTTAGAATGTAACAACACCCCATTTGGGCTTAGCATTTACACTGATGGATCAAAGTCCAACAAAGGTGTTGGGTGTTCTGTCATGGTTATCCATAATGAGAAAAACTTGTACCAGGGCCAGTACAATCTGGTAGATCACTGCACTACCAACCAGGCAGAGTCAGTGACCATTCTCAATGTGCTCAAGTGGACACTCAGTAATGCATGGCAACTTAACATGGATCAGGTCACCATATTCAGTGACGGTAGAGTAGTGCTACATCAGCTCAAGAAGTTAAATGGGAACTATCTCACGACCTACCATAGCATTAGTATTATGATGGCTGGATGGCTGAGTGGTCAAGGTGGCAGTCTACCGCTCTGGGGAACCTGGGATTGAATCTGGATGGGTCAAGGAATCCCCAGGAATTTTTTGGGGGTAGTCCATTCAGATATGTTGGGTCCTGTCCCTCACCACTTGGTCGCCCCATTGTAGGCCTGGCCAAACCCATAATGGGCCTGCTATAAGAGGCCCTCTTAGTGCCCACAGGGTGGAAAGAGTATTTAAAGAAAAAAAAAAGCATCAATATTATACTTCAGCTACGGCATACCATCAACATCAGTTTGGCCTCGGTAAAAGGCCATTCTTGCGTTCTGGGTAATGAGAGGGCTGATCTGCTGCCTTGCACAGCTCCAGAGAAAAATAGAAATTACTGTATCTCTTTTAGTTCTACTCCATTAACTTGGCTTTACAATCAGATCCATGCACATACACTAAAGTGTTGGCAGGATCGGTGGGATGTGAGCACCACAGGGAGGCTCACCCATTAGTTCATACCATATGTCCATCATTGCATCTGGTCCCCTCCTTCTCCATCACACAAATCCTCACGGGGCATGGAAATTTCCAAAGCTACTTACAAAGTTTTCTAGATAAAACCGATGGGCTCTGCCCATGTCTACTTGGTGATAAGGAGGATTCGCAACACATTATGTACCACTGTTGAGAC
Source organism: Centruroides sculpturatus (assembly GCF_000671375.1). Taxonomy (NCBI): domain Eukaryota; kingdom Metazoa; phylum Arthropoda; class Arachnida; order Scorpiones; family Buthidae; genus Centruroides; species Centruroides sculpturatus. Next base: position 246,238 of record NW_019385449.1, on the reverse strand, counting down.
TACTCCAGCCAGTGGCACAGTCTCATAGGGGAGGTGAATTCAAGTAATGAGCACTGGCCATGTGAACTTAGTGTTTTCATTAATAATAAAACCATTTACAAGGCTCTAAAGCAATTCATTCGGGACATAAAAATACAGGAATAAACTGCAACACATGGTACTTTCAAGACTGCCTTTGCAGAGTGGGCTTCCACCCCCTGGGGAGTTGGTTTTCTACTAGGTTATCGTATTGTTCTTCAAATGGTCATTAGCATACACGACCTGGCAATGTCATTTGCGACGGCTCACCCTGTTGAGCTTTAGGCACCATCCCTATCTTCAACTTGCAGATCATCTGTAAATATTTTTGTCCACATGGCATCACCTGCACATACAAATTATGTCACAATTTCTCTATTGTGTCATTGAATCTTGCAACTGTAAAACCAATTGTCAGGACACCATTATGCAATTGTAATTGTTTGCTCAACTATTGTATGTTTGTATATCTAAATAAATTTTCTAAATAAATGTGGTGCAGATGCCCATGGGTCCCATGGACTTACAGTTCCTCTACAGTTCCTACAGTTCCTCTTTCCCCCTAGCCTATCTTGCTTTGCTTCCCCTTCATCCTAAGTTCTTCATAACAAACTTTATTCCTTCTTTCCATTTCTGGTTTCAGGGCTATACCACCGAGTGTGGCCCTTAATCAGTTTCATACGAGTATATAGCTAGACACCAACCAATGCCAAATTCTATCGGCTAGACACAGCTATATTACTAAATAAATTATGCAATCAATTTGGCACAAGAGGAAGGCGTTAGGCACCATCTCTTAATAACTTTAATAATTATAATTTTTAATTAATTAATTTTAAAAAATTTAGAATACTGGAAGAAAAAATTGGCTTGGAGTGGGACTTGAACCCACAACTCCTGCTTATCGTGCAGATGCGTTGCCAGTTACACTACCAGGACCTCCAGTCCGATCTTCTGTTGTAATAACCATTGATGGTTATAACATAAGCTTATATATACTGGAAGAGGAGATCAGACTGGAGGTCCGGGTAGGGTAACTGGCAACTCATCTGCATGGTAAGCAGGAGTTGTGGGTTTGAATCCCACTTCGGACTGATTTTTTCTTCCAGTAGTTCTAAATTTTTTAAAATTAATTAATTAAAAATTATAATTATTAAAGTTATTAAGAAATGGTGCCTAATGCCTCTCTCTAGTGCCAAATTGGTTGCGTAATTTATTTAGTAATATAGCCGTGTCTAGCCAATAGAATTTGGCATTGGTTGGTGTATAGCTTTATAGAATATTGGGTTTAGCAATATTGTTTGTCAGTGTATATTTGCCTTTTAACTTTGTATTTTAATTTTTATTTTCTGTCTTCTTTTTCAGTCTAAATTCTGTTAGTCCTAGTTGTAAGTTAGATTAGTAATTCTTAGCTTGGTTTCGGTTAGATTATGATAGGTTAGGTTAAATTAGATTACGGTTTGTTAGCTTTAGTCGTCTGGTTAGGTTCGTCCTAGGTTATGGTAGGTTAGTTTAGTTAGTGAGTAAGTTAATGTTTAAAAAAATAAAATAAAAAAAATAAACAAATTTGGGGTCTTGCTCATTTCTATGTCTGTCCATTTGGCTCTTCTAGTTTGTCATTGTGTTTGTTTGCTTTTCACACTGTCTGTCTAGCTGTTAAGTAGCATTAAGATTCTTGATCACATTGTTTTATTAACATTAAGTAGATATAAGTCTTCCTACTAACAGCCACTTGGCACTAACTTCTACGGTTAGCTATTCATCGTGGCACTCAATTATTAGTGTTCACTACACTCAGGTTTTCTTTTATACCCTTCAGATGACTACGGCCTTGCAGCCTAAAAAAATGCACGCCAACATCAAACATAGTGGATACTGTAGCCATATGTATGCCCTTCAGAGGGATCCTATCTTTCTCTACTATCTCCTCTCCCTCCTTCTTCTCCTCCCTTTTCCCTTACCTTCTTTTCTGAAGGCTAAACACCTAGTATAAGGCTGATGTATTTCTTGTATGTATGTAAAGTTGTTTGTTCTGTTCGTCTCAATTCACTGATGTCAATATCTCAATACTGTTTGTCTTAATTCACATCATGTCAATATCTCCTCATTATGACATCATCAGTGGTTGATGCATTTTGTTCTTCTACAAACTTCAAGACTACCTTAACTTTTAAAATAATTTAAAAAAATGTATTTTTCCATACTGCAATGTGTATAATTTGGAATAGTGTACAGTATTTTTGAAAATGTTGGTTGCCTTTGATCAGACTACATAAGGGAGTGTCTGGATATGGGAGGGCCAGATGAAAGTTCACTCTATATGTATTGAGTAAACTTTCATTACATAAAGAGTAACACAGATATTGTCTGTAGTAGTTTCTTGAAAAGTTAAAATAGATGATGAATGGTTTTTAGTGGTTATGAATAGTTAAAAAAAGCAGCATGTAAAGTTTGCTTTTGTGTCTTTTAGAAATGTTCTTGGTAGTTTAGACAATGGAAAAGATAATTGAAGTTAGTTATTGCAATTTAAAATCAACAGATAATGAGTGTACAGTAGTTGTATAATGCATTCATGCTTTTAGATGTGTTTTTAAACTTATAAGTTTTTTGAGGGAAATTATAGTAATTATTTAATTTTTAAAATTGTTTTAATATTCTTAATAACTTTTTTATACTTAAAAACTTTTAAAGAATAAACTCATTGAAATTTAAGTTAATGTGAAATTATCATTTATTTTAACCTTATGTTTTTTTGTAGGGTCTCAGTATTTTCGAGGAACTAACTGGCGTGTTCATCCAGAATGGTAAATTAGTTATTTATATTAAATAAAATTTAATAAAAATACAGGATATCTACAATGAAATTTCCTAAGTTTGAATGCTTATAACAATTCAGCAAATGAAATAATTTCAGGCTAGTGGTGTATTCGATGCTGTGTATAAGTTAAAATTACCACCAAAATTTTTTAAAAATCATCTCTCCACAAGGAGACATGCCATTAGAAATGGTGTCACTATGGTGAAGGCTCAGGTTATTGTGTAGTTTGCTGAGTTTACATCTTTTGTTGTGATGCAGAGGAATTTTTTTCATGCTTATCAGAAAGCAACAAGAGGATAAAAGTTGAGAAGGTTTGCGCATAACCTTATATGCTGTTGCATATGAAATCTGCAGTTTGTGGGAAGCTCATTGAACTGACTTCAGACCAATGCTCGGCAGATGTTCTCAATTGTAACTTCAGAGAGACATTTCTGGCTGCCTTTATGCTCTTTCCAGGCTTGAAGAAATATTCAACACCTTCTAAAGAACCTTGATTGAAAGATTGAAAACATTTGTCCATATTATATATAGTTTATTAAAAAATTTTCTGCTGGAGATGATATAAGGTTTTTAGAAGGTGGTGCTATCTCCATGCTATTTCAGCTTGCTTCCATTCTGCAGAAACGTTTTTTTACCATGCTTTTTGTTTTTGGCATCTGTTGTTATTTTCTGATAAACGTGACAAAAAGTTTCTTGCAACTCAACAATGGACTTAAATACAGCAAACCACATAACAACCTGAGCTTTATCCTTCAGTGATGTCATTTTTGCAGAAACAGCTAACAGTGTATCTCCTGATGACAGAAATGTATTGTAAAAAATTTTGACAGTAATTTTAACTTATGCACAACCCTAAATACATCATTGGCCTGAAATTGTTTCATTTTCTGAATTGTAATAAGCATTTAAAATTAGGGTGTTTTATTGTAGACATCCTGTATATACAGAGTTACTGACTTACAACAAAGTTCCATTCCATTTCAGTTTACATATTAAAATATATTCACCGAAACCTATTACATTTAAAATATATTCACCTATAAAGCCCATTTCACACCAAAATCTTGTGTTTATTTACATGCATTATGCTTTACACTTTCAGCAAATAGCTTTTATAATTTATTGAGGGAATGTGCTTTCCAGGTGGTGTTTTAAGGGAAAGTGACCCTATTTGGGTATTAATGATGCAAAGAAACTTGGAAAAGGTACCAGTCAGCATGAACCCATGTCAATTATTACTGTTTAGGGATCAAATTTGCTTAGCCACTGGTGCAATATGGATGTTGGATGGAGAAGATACATAGGTGATTGTACATGGAAAATTTTCTATCAGGATTTGATCCCAGATCCTTTGGTTCAACAGTCTACACTGCTCAGTGATCTGGCCAGCTTTTGATGTATGAGACAAACAATTAATATATATAATAGCTCATGAATATTGTAGTAGCATAGAATATACATGTAAAAACAGAACCTGTACTTTACCAATAAGAGATAATAGGATTTCTAGATCATTTTAAGGGGAAAATGAGAAATTCTTGTCTATACTAATATTATAAAGAGGTAATGTTTGTATGTAAGTTTGGATGTAGCAGATAATCTCCGAAACTACTCATCCGATTTCAAAAATTCTTTCACCAATATTTAGAATGGAACTTCAGGGTGGACATAGGCTATACATTATTCCGGTAAACATTCATATAAATTAAATTATATCATCTAGGGTTAAGGCTTTTATGTCCAACAGATGGCGCTACGAGTACGACTCCCTAAGTTTGCTTTTCTGTGAGGCATTATGCTTTTCTGTAAAAATGAACTAAAGCGGATCATCGTCTATCTATTTATATAAATAAAAATGTAATGTTCGTTTGTTCCTACCGATTCCTTTGAAATTTTGACACAACTCTGCATTCGAATATGCACGTTTTTATATAAAACACGTGTTGAAATCCCCCGGGAGATGGACGGGATTAAGGCTTACCGTAAAGAACTCTGCTTCTATTTATACTATTTTAGATGCGGATTTTTGCGTTTTTGATTGCGTTTTAATAGGGTACGTCAAGAGAATGTACACTAAGAAGAAATTTTTCGAGAAATTCCCCCCTACGGGGGAAGTGTTATAAATTTATAATAGATACATTTTGAGCCACAACAACGCGTGGCGGGGTCTGCTAGTCTTGTATAAAATAAGAAAAATGGTAAAGGAAAAAAAGAAAATGAGTTTTTAAAATTAAAAATTCCTGTTTAGAAAATTAATACAGCCAAAGATATAATATATTTTTAGAAATCATCTCAGATAAAACCAATAAAAAGGAGAATGTAATTAAAAAAAGAAAAAGAAAAATGTATATTTAATGTATAGTCTTCACTGAATTTGTAAAAGAACTTGTAACCTGAAAAACATGTGCTGAAGAGGAACATAAGTGTCCAAAATGCATATTTAATAAAATAGAAAAGCCAAAAAAATAAAAAAGGTCTCTTGGTGTTCAAGTGTAAACATTTCAAAAAGTGTGATAAGTTCTCAGACTAGAAGTCAATGTAAAAGCTTAATCACCATTAAATTTTAAAACAAAGAATATCTTTTAAATTTGTTATTGAAATCTCCAGCATGTCACTGTTACTTAAGCAAGAATGTGGTGCAAAGAAAATAATAAAAAGTTTTTGGTATGGCTTCAAAGTGCCAAGCTTATCTTTATCAAAGAGAAATTGCCAAGAAAAAATTTGACTTTCGGGGGGCCTAATTTTTTACTCTGCAATATTTTTTCTTAGATGTTTTTCTTTGGATATCAATTTTTATTTGACTAATTAACTTTTTCACTGCCTGTCTATTATAACTATTTATTATTGCATCTATAACATAATTTGGTCTTAAAACAGTCAATAGAAACACAATGAAAAAATAAAATTGAGATCAGGACAATCTAACTGTAAAAAACTAAAGGAGGAAGCAAAAACTGCAAAATGTAATTGTTCCAGCTTATTTATTATTTACCAGTTTAATTTCTTAGGACAGGATTGTATGCATTGGTTCAAGAGGACTGGTATATTTTTTCCAAAATTCATATTTTAAAATTCTACAGTATACTTTTGAGTTTGGTCAACTATTGGTTGGAAATTAGCTATTCTCATAGTATCTGAGTGAGAGAAACTATTTTGCAAACCAATTTCCCAAAGACCTATGGCATTCATTAATCATATTTTTGTTTTTTCATTTATTGTATTTAAATCTTTTCATTAAAATGATTAAATTTAAATCAATTTTTGATAATTAACTAATAAAAGTGAAATTTTTTTGGCTGATTAAGATGCATGTTTCTTTATGTACTTGAAAGTTTTCAGAGAATTCATTATATCCATTTTTTGATTCTCATCATCAATTTTAATACAACTTTTTATAGAGAAATTTTTAGATAAAAATATTCAGATACCTAGCAGTATTTTTTAAATAAAAGGAATCATACTGTTACATTTAAAAAACAGACAGGTGAAAGTTGGAATTGTACATTTAAAATTTGTTGGAGTTGGAGCTGGACTATTTAATTACTGACGCCACCACAATTGTTTGTACCATCAGAATTAGAAACAGATCTATTGTCATTGAATTTTTTTATGGTACATGTATTATTTGCTGCATTGTTGATGCATATACTCAAAACCTGTGTTTCACAGATACAAAATTTTTATAAAATGGATTTAACATGGTGTTTTTCATATACAAATAATAATGTCATCCTTCAGTATCAACAATATCCAGTGTTTTTATAACAACTTTATTTTTATTTGTAAAACTGTACATTGACTGTGAGAAAATTTCTGTTTCCATGTACTGTGCCATCTTTGAGTAGTACAATTTTTTTCTAATGTTTCCTTGAGATTAACATAATCAGACTGAACTGTGCTGATTTCCAAATGATCAACTATGTTACATCCTGTCTAAATTTAAGTTGTTGACCTGTTTTACCAGCAATATTTTGGAACTTCAAACAATCAAACTATTTTCACAAGACCTTCACAAAAAATGTCAGCATTCATGGTGATTGCAACCCTTGATGTATTGAAATATGAATCAATTTTCAATTAGTCCATTTTGAATTTTTTATTAGGTAATGCTCTGCAAATTCTATTTTCTTCAGAATCAAAACATTGCTTTGTTGCAGCAATCCTTCCTTTAATCAGAGCATCGTAAGTTTCTAGATTATTATTTTTTACATGCTGCAAAAGATTTAAAATATTTTTATGGTACTGCTTGTTTTGCTAACCTTGAAGTTAAAGTTGCATTGTTTCGGTTTTCCATTCATTTCCTTATCCACCTTGCATGTTGCTGAGTTTTTCTTATTTTCAGATTCAAATGTGAAAATGTTATTCAAATCCTCTTTTGTAAATCAGTTATCTTTCATGGAGGGCAGTTTTAAATTTTTTTTGTTGTTCACATGATTACCATAATTGAATTCACCCATTTTAACTAAAGCAAATCCATGGGAAAACTAACATATTATCCATACATAGATATTACAATGTTACATATTATAAATACATAAAATACCTGGTTGTAATATAAATTCTTATTAAAATATTAAATATTCCACTTTTTATGACACTTTACCAAGTGCAGAGTGGTTATAATTAAAGTTGCTCTATTCAGACCTGTATAGAACCTGTTCTCATTGACGTATTTTGATAAAACTTGGTATATACTTTATATGGACCATGGGGAAAAAGATAAATGCAAAAAAATATTTAGTTCAAAGTTTTACCACTAGGTGAAAAAATGGCACATGAAGAACAAGAACACAAAATGGAAACACACAAAAGGTTTTTATTCACAACATTTGTTCAATATGCAATGCATTTGCGTCAATCACATGTTCAAAGTGCCTTACAGCGTGTTCAACAGTAGCCTGATAGGTTTCTTGAGAAATTGCAGCAACATGGAGTGTTATGCTTGCTTTGAATACAGGTAGTCTATATGCTTCCTCTATAGACATGATCATTCATATGGACCGTTTATTTTGAAAGTGGTGTAAGTCCATTTTTTCTTCTTTCGAGATATTTAAACATTTGCATTTTAGTTGATTCAAAAATATAAACAAAGTGTACTAAGTTTGACAATGTTTCTATGACTTTAGAAATATGTAAGTTGATTGCATAAAGACTTCTATGTGAATTTATCCAAACTAATATATTCTTTCTGGGCCATAAATGGACTTACACCACTTTCATAATTACTAAACTGTAAAATTCATTAAATTTCTATTATGTAAAACTCAATGTCACTTGAAACACATTGCGTTTTATTCTGATTTTGTTCATATATAATAACAAGAAATAAAATAGTATTGTTTATTCTGAACATTAAAAATATTTACTTATTGTTAAACTATTTTATGATAAATTTATCATTATTATGAGCTTACCATTAGACACTGCTTTTCATTTAGATTCATTACATGGATTTTTTTCTAGTCCATCAAATTGTACATTTGTTGGTAATATTTACAGTTTTACTCTTCTGTTGTAAGGGGCTGTCTTTAAATGATGTCCACACTGAAAGGGAGGGAGGGGTTAAGACAAGTTGGACAAGGAGGGTTGAGTATTAGTGGACATCCATTTATTTCATTAAATTTTATACAAT
>NW_019385449.1:141468-228290 GCF_000671375.1 Centruroides sculpturatus | reverse complement strand
TAAATTACCATTCCCGGTTCTGTATTTTATTTATTAATGCATTTTTAATAATATATGGCTAATAAGAATCTATTTTAAGCTTACAAACAAATAAATTTTAGTTTTTAATATAGTACAGAAAAAGTAATCTAAATTTATGAATTCGTGTACTATACGTACAGTACATACTTGTAAATGTACATGTTTACAATTTGGCGATGTTTACAGTACATCGCGGACTCTTTATTTGTGAATGTGGTTTGCTCTAAGACATTATAAAATAAGATGATTTTGTAAGTTTAAATAACAAATACAGTTATTAAAATTATTTTGCGATAGTAGAAAATAAACTAATTTATATTAAATTTACCAATATTGAGCGGCACTGACCACAATGCCAAACGGTAGATATTGGAACTACCGTGGAAAACACTAATATTGAGCACTTAAAGACCGCTAAATAAGACAACAACACAGAAACACAGATGTTTTCATGTTTTGTTCTCTAGGATTTATGATGATTATATTAACATTTACTGTAAATGTGCATATTTTAATATGATTTTATGTGCTTTAATGCTTTTCTAGTGATATTACGACTTCAATATTTGTGGCAGACGGACATAAAGTCGAATAAAATGACTTAAACTTGATTTTTATTTTTCCATATATTTTTTGAATGACAAACAACATATAATCGAGAATGATGTAACTCGAGATATACCTGTATTAAGATGTAATATTATTTCAATAAAATATTATATCTGTGTATTATATATGAATAAATAGATAAAATAAATTTATAAGTCCAAAATTATTCGTTTTTTTTCCACTTATTTATTTATTTATTTTTTGTTTAAACATGTGTATATTTATGTAATAGTTTACATAAAGCTTATTACAACAGAAAAATCATGTGGGTGATCCATCTAGCAAAAAGGACTTGAAAGAATACTGAATAAACTATAAAGACTCAAATTCCATAGTCAATGTGTTGGAAATGAATGTTGAATATTTTTATGCCATTTTGAATTTTGTAACATTTTATTTTTATTGTATTACAGTACTTTGATTTGTTTTAAATTAATTAGATAGAACCAGAGCTGTGGCTACAGAGGAGTGTCAATAAGCCTTCACAATGTTTGGCAAAAGCTACAACGAAACATAAAACAGTAACAGTTCACTCAGTTTAATGTAGAACAAATCAATACTACAAGGTTTTGAACAAAGAACACCAAGATCATACAATACATGGATGCCATGTCTCCTTCCTGAATTTGAACTGAGCACCTGACACAGTGTAAGCATACCGATTAAAGGGGGAATTTTATTTCTTTTCTTCAGGATAGTCTAGGGTGGTGGTTCTGGAGACAGGAAAGGACAAGTGTTTACATAAATGTTTATTGGGTCATTATATGCTTACATTCTATAGGTCTGTCCCAAAGATTTGGAGTTTGTATCCTTGTCAGGCTTTCCTCTTTGTAGGGCACGCCCTGGGGCAGCAGTGAGTTGAGGTTCAGAGACTTTTGACAGGTATGCAGATTTTCAGAAAGTTGATTTCTGGTCAATGACAAAGTAAGAATTAAAGTAGAGCGTCGTTTATCTGAAAGCCAGTCGACCAAAGCGTTGGTTAACCAAAAGCATTCAAGTCTGCAAATTTAAATTTCCTCTAGTGTTGTGGCGCTGTAACCTTTGGCTATGTCTTGGGCTACTCTAATATTTCTTTTGTTGGTGTGTGTTAGCTGGCAGCACTGACACTTTTGTGTAGTGTTTTTCTGAGTACTGTGTGTCATGCTGAATTGAACGTTTTTGATACTAGATTAACTTCTAAAGTATTTTTTTTTGTTTTTATATTTTTCAATATATTTATTTTGTTTGTACAAAATTTTTTTTGTACACCAAAAATAATTTGGTGTAAAATAATAAAGTGCTTGGACCTTTTTTTATTTTGTTAATATTTTTTTTTGTGTTAAAACAGTTAAGTTTATTAATTTGTGTAAGTAGTTATATTGTTAAATTTTTTAAATTTTACTTTTATAAAATATAATATTAGTTACTTTTTTGATGTTTTAGTAGCTCTACTGATGAGATGTTTATATTAGGGTGTACTGTGAAGATCGTCCAGAAACTAAAGAACCTTATGTATCTCCTGAAGACATAATTAGAAATTTTATTAAAGAAGTATTAGAATATCAGCAAATTCGATGGAGATCTACAGGAGTGAGACCACCAATTTATAATACGTCAATTTGTAAGAATAAATTTTTTATGTATTTTTTTATAAATTAATTGATTAATTTTTAAATGTTTTTTAAAAAAATATGTATGCATTTATAAATGAAATTTACAAATTTTTAGAACAATCAGCTCTCATTATATAACAGAATGAAGAAAAATTCCATAATTAAATCACTATATAAAATAGATCCCCTATAAAAATAAAAATCTTCCTGAACAAAAAGTAAATTTTAGAAAAGACCAGTTTGCTATGTGAAATACTAATAAAAGCCTGAAATCTCTCTAATATACATACAGGTAACCCCTGTATAACACAGCACTTCTATAGCATGGATTCACTCTAACACAGTTCGAGAATTGGGTAAACCCTTGTACAACATGAAATGTAATAAATTTTTACATACAGTAATATTTTGACTTACGCTACCCTGACTTACGCTACCCTGACTTACGCAAACCTGGAGTTACATGATTTTTAACTCTTGTCGATTCATCTTTTGTTTGAGCGCCACACAACTCGTGATTACTAACTCCTCCCACACTATTGTTTAGCTTACATGTTCGGATGTGTCGCACGGAATCGACACATAGCTACAATTTATTTTGTGTTATTTATTTCTATGTTTGTTATATCTACGGAGACTTGACAGACTCTATGTGGTGATTTCTTGTAAACGTGAACGAATCAAAAAACGAGATAAGATTAGCGAGAACATTAATTAGCTTACATACATTTGATTTGGATTTTACACAAATTGTGAAATTATACCCCGATTTACACAAATTCGACTTATGCGGTTATTGCTCGGTCCCACCTATTGCGTAAGTTCGGGGTATTACTGTACTTAAGTTATAATAGTTCACGAAAATTATTATTTTTGTGAACTATTATACTTAAGTGTGTAAATTTTCTTTTCTGCCTTCTATCGATACACGTAATCCTTCTTGAAACTTGTTTCAGTGTTGCCAGATTGCGACGCTTCTGATTTTGTGTTGCCAGATGTTTTCCCTTATTCCATACTTGCTTTATTCTTCATAAGTGCTTAGCACCATATAAGGAAATTTATAAAGATCTTTTAACTAAAAGCAAGCAATCTAAAATAACATATTTTTTGCAAAAGGTAGAGCATGAATCTGAAGATAATGCAGAAAAATGCTCAGAGGATAAGGATGTCTTGCCAAAAAGAAAATGCCTCAGTTAATAGTGGTTAGTGATGATGAAGAAAACATTGTTTAATTTATATTAATATGTATTGCTTAACCTTAAGTTCCCAGCAATTTTTGATGTTAATGTAATTAAACATAAAAAATACTTAAAACTGAAAAAAACGAAAGAAATGTGTTAATTTTGAAGAAAAAGCTTCAAACTTTATTTTCCTTTGTCTCGCCTTTCTGCAAAATTTGACACCGATGCGTCATTGTTTACACAGCTGGATGACCTTGAACACAGCTGGAGTCCAATTTCCCGGGACATTCTCATAGAAGTCTCGGGAGGAGAAGGGTTTAAAGTAGGGTGAGTTCTATCTGGCCATATATTTTTAAATATTTTAAAAAAATTCAAATTTTTATTGTGATTTCTGACCCCCAACTTAATTAAATGTGTATATAATAAAATCTATTTATTAAAAAAATTAAAAAACTATTGGAGGAAGTTTTTGACATCAGAAAGCTGCTTTAAATAACTTTACCGAAGGAAAATCAGTGTGCTACAACTTAGGAACCATGAAATAAATTTGATAAAAACTCCCATTAAAAAACAATTAAGCCTTAATCAAGCCTTATCAAAGGCTCATTAAAATAGCAATGAAATTTTTTTGCGTGGGTAAAAATTTTTGAAAAAATTTGGAGACTTAAAAAACATTCCAAAAATTTTTTGGGGGGCCGAAAGGACCGAGTTTTATGTAAGGCTATGNTCAATGGTTATGCAATGTCATTTATCGATAAATTTTCAATTGATCAAAGCTTATGGTTATTTTAAAATGTTAAGTGTGAATTGTTTATAAATAAAAAGTTCACACTAAATTGTATGTATATTATGTGTTTTCTCAATTTTTTCCAAAAATGGACTTACACCACTTTCAAAATAAACGGTCCATATATCTCCACAACCAAAAGTCACAGGGATTCAAGTCTGGAGAAAGAGGAGGCCAGGAATTTGGAAAACTTCTAGAAATTACCAAATTATCTCCAAATTTGTCATGAAGCAGTTCCTTCACTTGTTGCGTAATATGCGATGTTGCCCCATCTTGCATGAAGATATTAGTCTCTAAACATTCTCATTCTTGTAACGTGATGTAACAGAAGTTTGTAACAATGGGCACCCATCATGGAACACCTTTTAGGGCCTTGTGGTATGATTCCCTTGAAGAAAAAGGGACCAAAAATGAAGTCAGAAGTGAAACCACACCAAACGGTGACATAAGCAGAGTGCAGAGACTGTTTATACACAACTTCAGGTCTTACAATACCCCAGATGTGACAACTCTGAGTATTCACTGCTCTGTTTAAGGTGAAATGTGCCTCGTCTTTCCACAAAATGTTCCATAGCCATGCATTGTCAATGGCTATTCTGGCCAAAAACTGGCAAGCAAATTCTGTGCGTTGATCTGGATCTTGAGGCTGCAGCTTTTGCAACATGTGGATCATGTATGGATACCACTGTAAAATGGATCACATAATTTTTTGAACCATAGACCAAGGAAGAGACAAATCACATGACACTGCTTAACCACTTGCCAAAGAATGTTGGGAAGCATTTGCTCTGTCAATCACAGCAATAGCAATTTGCTCCAGTTTTATTTGAAATCCTTTTCCGACCTCTTCCTGGCAATACTCCCAACTTTCAAGTCTGTTCAAATTTGGCAACAAACCCAACTCTCCAGTCTGTTCAAATTTGGTAATCATCCTTATAAAACCATATCCCGACATATGCCCTATTTGCAAGCTCTTCAAGCCACAATATTCTTGCAGTGCAGCCAAACCATTACTGCAATTCTGATAAAATCACTTTACCAGTAAAGCTCAATTTTTCTTTTGTAAAGGCATGATAGAAAATGACATAGACTATTGACTTTTTAAAAGATTCCTAATTTGCATAGCATTGCTGCCTTCACCATTTTTTCACCTAGTGGTTAAAATTTGAACTAAATACTTTTTTGCATTTTCTTTTTTCCATGGTTCATATAATGTATATACTGAGTTTCATCAAATTATGTCAATGAGAATGGGCTCTATACAGGTTTGAGTAGGGTAACTTTAATTATAACCACCTTGTATATCATCATTCATATTCAACTGCATTCAAATTAACAGCTGATGCACAAATAGTAATGGTGCACTAATGTCTAGTGCAAGGTGGCAACCTTTTTTATAACATGGACCAGAATAAATTTTACATTTTTTCCGTGGGTTGTAGTAGTTAATTGACACCTTCTTGTGACCTGTAATTTTTTAGTCTGCAAATATGAAATAAATAAAAAAAAGAAGTTAATTACTACATTTATTTCTCTTATCGTTTTTGAAAAATTACAAAGAATTGAAAAAATAACTATTAATCATAAAAAGTAAATATACATGTATAAGTGAAAAAAGTATTTATTTAATGTGAAATCTAGTGCTGCAAAAATTTTGTTAGCATTTCTATATGGTTCAATTTGTGTAGTGCTTAAACACAAGTTGTTTTCTAAATGCGTATTTGTTATTTTGGTTCTGTACTTCAATTCAAGTACTTCATCTTGGAAAACAGCTGTTCACATCGATATGTTTGAGTCAAACAAAGAGTAAATATACTTATTATCAACTAAATTTGGAAATTCTTCAGCCGACAGATTTTTATAAAACCCATGGACAGCTGTAAAATTAAAATTTTCTCTTATACCTACCTTTGAAATCCAATAATTCCATTTGAAATTTTTCTGGAACAGTTTTGATTTCAATAATGGAAAAGGGCGAGTTAAATAATTGAAAATATTTTGGCTAAAAGTTAAAATGAGAAGGTTAATATTGCAAATTGTATTGTTTTGTATTACAACAGGGTAGATGTGCAAAAAAAAAAATTTGATTTATTTGTAAGAATAAATAAAAGGAATATATGAGTTTAAACAGGAATACATAAGCAGAAGTAAGGCTTAGACTACAGGGGTTAAGAGAAATCCTGTCAACATTGTTGGGGGGAGATTGGGAAGGGAGAGAAATAGTTCAATAAGAACAGCAGAGAAATAATACACCTCTATAGAAACAAATTACTAATCTTGTGCTAATGTGGTATTTAGGCTAGAAAAAACATCAAGCCAGAAGAGGGCATAAAATACATATATATATACAGTCAACCCCCCTATAAGATCATAGATACGTTCCATTCTTTAGGAATCTGATTTCTTACGAGTCCTTCCAATCACAGCCCGACACGTGTCAAGTTTACGGACTACGGCTGATTGAAAGGTTTTCTTCCATAAAATTAATCGATTCTAGACTAATCCGACTCAACATTTCCAAAATACGTATATATTTTTTTGGAAATAATCCGTATAAACTACACTATAAACAAAAAATTGTAGGATTACTTACCGAGTGTGCACCATTCGACATCACCATTGCTAAAGCTTGTTTTCGTCGCGGAACAGCTCAGCAAATAGCGGCCGATTTCTAACAACTTATTTTTCTGCGAAAACTTCGTTGAACTTTGGAGACATCATTAATATAAATAATTTTAATCGCCGTTGAATAAGAAATGTTTCTTTCACAAGAAATGTATAAAATTACAGTACTGTATTAGACTTACGGTACCTAATTTACATACTGTACAGACGATAGTTAGCGTAAAATCTCCGTAGCGTGGCGCTACGCGGCGGAAAAAAAATATATAATTATAATAAAATTACAATAAATTAAGTTAATATATAATTATATATACAGTACCTAATTTATATATAATTAATATATAATTATATGTAAAGTACCTAATTTATATATAATTTATATAATACTGTCCAGACGATAGAAATCTCTCTGTAGCGTGGTGCTACGGATGGCGGGAAAGTAGTTCGGCTGCCCGATGACGTTTTACGTAATTATAGGAGTTTTTTTACCTTCTTTTACGGATACCGTCACAATTTTTTTGCAGTTTTATAGGAATTGTAATTATAGGGGGGGTCGACTGTATATTTTTTTTTTTTTTTTGCAATTGTTCTGAAAAGGCTCTTTGAAGCTAATTCTAAGAGAATTAGTGCCAAAAACAGCAAAAGGGGTAAATGTACACTGGCTGCTGTAAAAAAGAATCAAAAAATAGCTACGAGGAATTGGGCTAGAAACCAGACACAACCAATCAGCAGAGAGGTGTGTACAGTGTTAGATGGTAAAGAGGTGTATGCAAGTAAGCAGGAAATACAGAAACATTTCAGTAAAAGATTTTTGATTTTAACAAGCAACATTCTGGTGCCTGGATAAAAACCAACCAATGAAACCCATTATGGCACTACATCCACACTAGACACACATAAATATAACTTATTTTTAAGGGGCGATATGGGTGAGAAGTGGCTTATGGGACTTAATGTCCCAGAATCCTGGTTATTTCTATCAGGCTGCTGGAGGGAGTCAATGTGGAGTTTTTGCTTCTGGATGACTTGATTAAAATTTTTCTCTAGCTCCTGAATCAGAAAGCTTACTCCAGCCAGGCTTTGAATGGCTTTGTCTTTAAGTTCCAACCACACGTGGGAGGCCTCTATACACTCTTTGATGGTGAATAGTTTTTCTTTTATTTCTTCTTCTAGCTCAATGATGATATCTTGAGACTTAGCCATGTTAACTCTTTAGGTATTAATTTACTGGATTGACTTTGATTTTATATATATACTATTCCTACTGTATTATTTTAAATCTTTACCTAACCCAGGCACCAGAAAGAAAAAAACAGTTACTCACAAAATCAGAAACATATCTTAACAGAATGATTTCTGAGGCTGTATGGCCAAGCGGTCAAGGTGGCATCCTACCACTCTGGGGGATTTGGGATCAAATCCAGATGGGTCAAGGAATCCCCAGGAATTTTTTGGGGGTTGGTCCATTCGGATATGTCAGGCCCTGTCCCTCACCACCCGGTCGCCCCATTATGGGCTGAACCCATAATGGGCCTGCTATAAGAGACCCTCTTAGTGCCCACAGGGCGGAAAGAGTATAAAAAAAAGAAAAAAAAAATGTTTTCCTAAACTGCAATGGTAAAGCATGGTTAGAAACAGAGAGACCAGATTTTTGAACAAAAGAACTGGTTTCTATTGTTTACAGGCAAGGCATAAATTGCCTAAAGGAGAGGAAACACTATCAGGGCTGTGGAGTCGGAGTCGGAGTCGTGGAGTTTTGGTGTTTTAGTCGGAGTCGGAGTCGTCAAAAAATCCACCGACTCCGACTCCTTTTTACTTACCAACTTGTAATGTATATAAAACGGAAAAGTATTGGAATCATGTCATATTTGACTCTCCAAGTTTTTTTTGCAAATCTACACGTTTGAAGACCTCCCGAACCCCTCAAAAAAGTCAGTAAAGGGGAAAAATTTGAGAGCGTGTGTGTGTCGGCATCTAATTTGTTTAATTTCTTTATTTTCTGTTCTGACATATTAAACAATATCTCAGAATGGGTAAAATTTAAGAAACGAAATGTGGCACTGTAGCTTGCGTATAAAGGGGCATTAATACTATTAAATTTTGGTTCTTAATGAAAGGTCAACAGGGTGAAGACATAAAAGTGGTCATGTATCATATCTCTTGAATATTTTACTCGTTATTAGTGTTCAAAATTAAAAAAAAATATAATAAAACTCATCTCTACCCTCAAAGTAAGCTTTTTAGCCATTTTATAATAGTACAGTAAAACCCATTAAGATGTTCTCGCCTAAGATGTTAGAATGTATATGGGGACACGATTTAGTTCAACCGCTTTAACGCCTAATAACTAACTCCTGTGTTAAGCCATCTGACTCTGATTCTGACCACTCTGACCACAGAAATTATTAGGATTCAAACAGAATGAACAAAATCATGCCCCCCACCAGTAGTGTAGCAAAGGGGAGGGCGAAAAAATTATGTTTTAGAGGGCGGCAAAATTTCACAATAAATAATAATAATATCTTGTAAGAATTTGAACCATTTTATTTCATATTTTTGTCCACCTACGATTCAGACCGATTGAAATGAGCACGGAATAGTGTTACCATCCGGGGATATCATGTGCAACCTGTCAACCTTTTTTTTTTTTTCTTTAATTTTTTGCTTGTACAATTCATTCGTAATCACACAACCTCCAAAATCCAATAGAGCTAGGTCACTTGCGTTACTCCTATCCAAGTCTCCCTAGTCGCTAACTGTAACTGATTTAGAATCGGCATGCACTGCATGTTATTCTTCGCATTGCAAAATGACATTGCGCATGCGTCAGGAACTTCTGTTCGAACAAACCTCACCTGCTGTCTGGGTCAGTGATTTTAAAAAGGTGGCAACACTAGCATGGAATTTTTCATTACTTATTCTGTGATGAAACTGAATTTTAGTCTTTTAAATTGAGATACCTAAATAAAGGGGCGGCAAAATTTTCCTCCGCCCCGGGCGGCTGACACCCACGCTACGCACTAACATCCACACATATAGAAAAAACCTTGAATCTTTTGCATATCTCAAAATTTTACGGTGTCCTGAGTCCAAAAATGTAAAAATTTGGGAGGGGTCATTTTTTGACCGAGTGCTACATTTTTCCTCTGTTATATATAACAGCCGGAAAAGTAAAAATTATCGAATACATATTTATACATTACTTAGAGAAGTCTTTTAGCTTTGGAATAAAAAGTTTCTACGCTCTATTTTTATTACAACTCTATTTATTGAATATTTTATTCTGAGGTCACGTGATGACATCAGTATTTCCGGGTATCTTTCGGTAACAAATCAGCCCCTGGTCGGAGTCGGAGTCGGATGGTAAGGAAGAGTCGGAGTCAGTAGATTTTTATGCAACTCCACAGCCCTGAACACTACAGGTATACCTAGCCTTACATCGGTAATTGGTTCCAGGAGAGGCAACTTAAGTCGAAAAACGATGTAAATCAAATTTACTTGTCGCTAGGCTAAACCACAAATAACCATTTCCAGTTCTGTATTTTATTTATAAATGTGTTTTTAATAATATATGGCTAATAAGAATCTATTTTAAGCTTACAAACAAATAAATTTTAGTTTTTAATATAGTACAGAAAAAGTAATCTAAATTTATGAATTCGTGTACTATACGTACAGTACATACTTGTAAATGTACATGTTTACAATTTGGCGATGTTTACAGTACATCGCGGACTCTTTATTTGTGAATGTGGTTTGCTCTAAGACATTATAAAATAAGATGATTTTGTAAGTTTAAATAACAAATACAGTTATTAAAATTATTTTGCGATAGTAGAAAATAAACTAATTTATATTAAATTTACCAATATTGAGCGGCACTGACCACAATGCCAAACGGTAGATATTGGAACTACCGTGGAAAACACTAATATTGAGCACTTAAAGACCGCTAAATAAGACAACAACACAGAAACACAGATGTTTTCATGTTTTGTTCTCTAGGATTTATGATGATTATATTAACATTTACTGTAAATGTGCATATTTTAATATGATTTTATGTGCTTTAATGCTTTTCTAGTGATATTACGACTTCAATATTTGTGGCAGACGGACATAAAGTCGAATAAAATGACTTAAACTTGATTTTTATTTTTCCATATATTTTTTGAATGACAAACAACATATAATCGAGAATGATGTAACTCGAGATATACCTGTATTAAGATGTAATATTATTTCAATAAAATTGATTTTATTGCTATAATAACGCTCAATATCTACAGCAAAAATGAGAATAATACGTACTGTTACGTCAATTTCACGTCATTTTACACTTAACGTTACAAAAAAATATAGAAATGACGTCAAATTGTACACTATTGTTATGAAATAAAGTTGCTAGAAAATTATTTTTTAGTAAATGTATTAGATTTACTATCCTGACTTTTATACAGTATTAAAATACTCAAAACAAAGCAAATTAACTTAATAAAGTTAACAATAATTTAATGGTGACAATGCTTGGCTTATAATATATAAGTGTACTGTATATGCAACAGTTAACAATTGTAAAAGCGACGATGCTATTATCATATTAATAGCTTTTAATGTAACTAAATAGCATAGTATTGTTACTATATTTCAATTAACACAGCTGTAGTTACTAAGTACTTAATTTACCACTATATGAACTTGTTTTTTTTAGTGCAAAACAATCATATAATAGAAGTAAATGTAAGTAGATTATCATCAACACCATTCAATACAGGGAAACTTTTTGCATTATGACATAGAAAAAACGTGATGCATACAACAATATGTATATTGTTTTTATACTGGTGTGATGATCAATACGAAGGATAGTGCCTTGTTATGTTACACATGAATCACATTAAATCATAAAAAAGGTTGTTAACTGAAGTAACGATCACAGTTGACGAATTTAATCAAAGCATCAGTATTGAGTCGTTAATTAATTTTTACCTTTAACAGTACACTAAAGCTGCCCTTAATCCATTTAATTTACGAAAGTTTGTTTTCTTTTCTGTTTTTCTATTCAAATAACATGTTTTTTTAAAAAAAATCATTCATGGAAAAAATATATTGACGATATTTTTTTAATTATTTAAAAATCTAAGTAAGAAGGAATGGTTATATTAAATGAAATTTGCATACCGAACCGAACACACATACATAATCTCCAAGAAGAATCTTTAAAAAACTGAATTTTTTTTTTAAAATTAATAATCAAAAATATTTTTAAAAAATTTAATTAAAATTGTAATCANTATATTTTTCAATATATTTATTTTGTTTGTACAAAATTTTTTTTGTACACCAAAAATAATTTGGTGTAAAATAATAAAGTGCTTGGACCTTTTTTTATTTTGTTAATATTTTTTTTTGTGTTAAAACAGTTAAGTTTATTAATTTGTGTAAGTAGTTATATTGTTAAATTTTTTAAATTTTACTTTTATAAAATATAATATTAGTTACTTTTTTGATGTTTTAGTAGCTCTACTGATGAGATGTTTATATTAGGGTGTACTGTGAAGATCGTCCAGAAACTAAAGAACCTTATGTATCTCCTGAAGACATAATTAGAAATTTTATTAAAGAAGTATTAGAATATCAGCAAATTCGATGGAGATCTACAGGAGTGAGACCACCAATTTATAATACGTCAATTTGTAAGAATAAATTTTTTATGTATTTTTTTATAAATTAATTGATTAATTTTTAAATGTTTTTTAAAAAAATATGTATGCATTTATAAATGAAATTTACAAATTTTTAGAACAATCAGCTCTCATTATATAACAGAATGAAGAAAAATTCCATAATTAAATCACTATATAAAATAGATCCCCTATAAAAATAAAAATCTTCCTGAACAAAAAGTAAATTTTAGAAAAGACCAGTTTGCTATGTGAAATACTAATAAAAGCCTGAAATCTCTCTAATATACATACAGGTAACCCCTGTATAACACAGCACTTCTATAGCATGGATTCACTCTAACACAGTTCGAGAATTGGGTAAACCCTTGTACAACATGAAATGTAATAAATTTTTACATACAGTAATATTTTGACTTACGCTACCCTGACTTACGCTACCCTGACTTACGCAAACCTGGAGTTACATGATTTTTAACTCTTGTCGATTCATCTTTTGTTTGAGCGCCACACAACTCGTGATTACTAACTCCTCCCACACTATTGTTTAGCTTACATGTTCGGATGTGTCGCACGGAATCGACACATAGCTACAATTTATTTTGTGTTATTTATTTCTATGTTTGTTATATCTACGGAGACTTGACAGACTCTATGTGGTGATTTCTTGTAAACGTGAACGAATCAAAAAACGAGATAAGATTAGCGAGAACATTAATTAGCTTACATACATTTGATTTGGATTTTACACAAATTGTGAAATTATACCCCGATTTACACAAATTCGACTTATGCGGTTATTGCTCGGTCCCACCTATTGCGTAAGTTCGGGGTATTACTGTACTTAAGTTATAATAGTTCACGAAAATTATTATTTTTGTGAACTATTATACTTAAGTGTGTAAATTTTCTTTTCTGCCTTCTATCGATACACGTAATCCTTCTTGAAACTTGTTTCAGTGTTGCCAGATTGCGACGCTTCTGATTTTGTGTTGCCAGATGTTTTCCCTTATTCCATACTTGCTTTATTCTTCATAAGTGCTTAGCACCATATAAGGAAATTTATAAAGATCTTTTAACTAAAAGCAAGCAATCTAAAATAACATATTTTTTGCAAAAGGTAGAGCATGAATCTGAAGATAATGCAGAAAAATGCTCAGAGGATAAGGATGTCTTGCCAAAAAGAAAATGCCTCAGTTAATAGTGGTTAGTGATGATGAAGAAAACATTGTTTAATTTATATTAATATGTATTGCTTAACCTTAAGTTCCCAGCAATTTTTGATGTTAATGTAATTAAACATAAAAAATACTTAAAACTGAAAAAAACGAAAGAAATGTGTTAATTTTGAAGAAAAAGCTTCAAACTTTATTTTCCTTTGTCTCGCCTTTCTGCAAAATTTGACACCGATGCGTCATTGTTTACACAGCTGGATGACCTTGAACACAGCTGGAGTCCAATTTCCCGGGACATTCTCGTAGAAGTCTCGGGAGGACAAGGGTTTAAAGTAGGGTGAGTTCTATCTGGCCATATATTTTTAAATATTTTAAAAAAATTCAAATTTTTATTGTGATTTCTGACCCCCAACTTAATTAAATGTGTATATAATAAAATCTATTTATTAAAAAAATTAAAAAACTATTGGAGGAAGTTTTTGACATCAGAAAGCTGCTTTAAATAACTTTACCGAAGGAAAATCAGTGTGCTACAACTTAGGAACCATGAAATAAATTTGATAAAAACTCCCATTAAAAAACAATTAAGCCTTAATCAAGCCTTATCAAAGGCTCATTAAAATAGCAATGAAATTTTTTTGCGTGGGTAAAAATTTTTGAAAAAATTTGGAGACTTAAAAAACATTCCAAAAATTTTTTGGGGGGCCGAAAGGACCGAGTTTTATGTAAGGCTATGTAACATGCTCGAGTTAACTTGGGTGAAGAACTAAAGGGGTTAATTAATTAAGAAAATTTTAATAAAGATATTTATCTTAATTATGAAAATATAATAGCATGTTTTTTAATTTTTGGAAAATAACCCTCCATTTTTGTACTAGTTTCTTGTTTCGCATAACACGGCAATTTTTTGGAACATAACTCCTGTGTTATAAGGGGGTTACTTTTATATACACAAAAGATATTGGCCATACATGAAGTATTTAGTCAGCAAAAAAGAGGGTAAGGGAAAGGGGAGGGGAAGAAGGAGGGAGAGGAAATAGACAGTGGAGAAAGGTAGGATCCCTCTAAAAGGCATACATATGGCTACAGTATCCTCTATGTTTGATGTTGGTGTGCATTTTTTTAGGCTGCAAGGCTGTAGTCCTCTGAAGGGTCTAAAAGAAAACCTGAGCATAGCAAACACTAATAATTGAGTGCCACGATGAATAGCTAACTGTAGAAGTTAGTGCCAAGTGGCTGTTAGTAGGAAGACTTATATCTACTTAATGTTAATAAAACTAAACGTGATTGAGAATCTTAATGCTACTGGGTCTTTTCCATTATGTAGTATTTGGAAAATGGTTTTGCATCTTCTATAGGTTATATTGACCTGACGTCTCTTGGCTATCTTGTTATATAACAATTTTAAATGTGGATTGAATGTGATGGGGATCCTTTCTATATTTTCTTCCTGAATCTTTATTTGTCTTTGTGTCCGGTTGTTGTCTGCTTCCTGGCTACTTCCAGGTATATAATCCCTATATGAGGTTGATGTAGCCATGGGCCACTGCTATCCTGTGTGTTTCATTTCTTGAGTCAGTGCTTGGAGAGAGGAGGAGTGTGTAAAAGCCCTCTTGACCAAAGTCCTGAAGGCTGCTACTTTGTACTGAAAAGGAACACAGGATCCTATCGGAATATACATGGATGTGTTACTAGTTTTTTGGTATACTGCAGTGTGTATATTGGGACCTTCAAAGGAGATGTCAATATCCAAAAAATGGACATTTGAGTTGCTGTGTTGCTCTATTTCAATCACCAGACTGTAAGAATTGTTGTTCACCGTATTAACAAACTGTTTAAGATTCAGTTTAGACTTTCACAGGATGATGATGCCATCTATGTATTGTTTATAGCAGGGTGGCCAAAACGTGGTGCATGTGCCAAATGTGGCGCATTGGACGATTTCAAAAGGCGCTTCAGTTAGTTCTGAGCAAAATTGCCAGATTTGGCTTTTTTGTGATTAAGAATATTATGTAGAAAAATAAATTTTTTATAGTCTATCTTGGCAAGTTCATTTGTTGCACAATTCATTTTGCAGATAAAATGAGTATTCTCCACATAGCAAATTACAATGTATGCATGTATTTTGAGTCTTGCGATCTTTATTTCCGATCAGTTTACAGGTGTGTAAATGGCCAAAAACATTTATTGTGATTAAAGTTATTCCAAGTTGATCTCGTTCTCAGTGCCAATAATTGTGGTGCAGAGTAATCTTTACCAAACGAGACTCTGGCAGCAATAGCACCATCATGAAGCAATCACCCTCTCGTACAGGAGATCATTGTTGACTATTGTAAATTGGTACTTCAATAAACTGTCATAAATTAATTAATTCAACTGCGTGATTAAGTTATTCCCTTTTCTTTCCTAAGCGAAGCAGATTTATTCTTATCTCTATTTATCAACCACTAACATTGAACGTAAGACTGTATTAAAAGTGTTCGAGTTATATGGCGCATGGTATGCAAAAGAACTCGTCTGTAAAAAATTGGCTCATGGTATGCAAAAGGTTGGCCACCCCTGGTTTATAGAGTAGCATATTGGGTAGGAAGCGAGGAAGAATGTTGTATTCTAATAGTCTGACTACTATCTCGCAAAGATCCCCAGAAACTGGACTTTTTATGGGAACACCTTTACGTTGTGTGTACGTGATCCCATTAAATTGGAACACTGAGTTGTAACATATCAAGTGGGATAGCTCCAGAATGTCTTGGTGCATTGTTGTATCATTAACTTTAGAAAAGAGGAAGTCCCTGATCGCACAGAAACATGGCAGTAGTTTGATGGATGGATATAATTATCTGAAATCCAGTACTGTGGCACATACCAGGGAGGTGACTTCTTTAAGATGATGTATTAGTTCTTTCGGGTTGGATACTATGTATTGATAACCCTCTAAGTGCTTGGCGAGCATATTATGTGTGGCTTTCTCTAATATTTGAGTGGGCACTCTGGCCTTATCTACCACTGGACGCAATTGCTGCCCTTGTTTGTGGGTCTTGGCGAAGGCAAACAATTTAGGAATGTCAGGAGCATCCATTATGATGTTTTTCAAATTTAGTTTGTTGGCCGGCTTTGTGTTGGCGAAACTTTTCACTCTACATTGTAACTTATCAATGACATCCTCCTGCTCTTCTATGCACCGTGTCATGTTGATGTATTCATTCAAGTGCCTCTAATAAGTATCACGTTTCAATAATACTGTCTGCCCTGATCAATGTAATCTTATTTTGTCGTATCCACTTAGATGTTTTTCTTAACTTTTCGTGGAGGTCATAAACCTCGTGGGACTCTTTTGTCTTTCTTACTTAAACATTGTCATCCATCTATAATATTTTTTCTGTTTATCAGATAGTCCTTTTAAGAGTATCTCCAGATCTGGGATATATGATTTAGAAGCCACTTTTAATGAAGGTGGAAAAGCGTATGATGGTCCAAACTCAGGATTTCTTTGACAAACTCTGGTACCTGAATGTTATCCCACACCACAAATGGAAAGTTTTGTTGTTTAGACTTCTTGAAAAGTTGGAAATGTAAAATTCACTGCATTTTTTTTTGTTATAATGTTCCTTCAGGCTGCAACTCAATCTATGTTAGATGTTGATGAGTTTGGTGTTCTCAATAGCTAGCACCCTCGGATCCTGTTGGAATAACATATTCTCTGTGGCTATAAGTCTAGCCATGGTGGAATATAGTAATTTTTTAGTACTTCTGATAGCCCTTTTTAAGCACATCCATCTCACTTTGCTATGGAGAGGCTTGTTTCCTAGTGGCAGGTGAATACGGAATATAGACATGGGAAACACCCCATTACTCCTGCACATGAAAAGAAAATCCAGCTTGGCCCTGGTCTTAGGTAAATTATTTCTTTGTGATAAATATTAGCCGCCATAGCTATGAATATTTATTCATCTCCACACACTGGAATGTAATAAAATAACTCTTACTTTTAACCCTGTAACCGGAGTGGTTGTGTTATATGTTTGCAAACGTTTTCGACATCCCTTCTGGGCTCTTCCTCAGGCTTTTTCTATAAATACTAAGCCAGATGTTGAGAATCGAATATCTTCTTTTGAGCCATTTATCATTCGAATCATCGCACATGCCAACATTCAAGCTGATTTAAAAAGAAAAAGAAAAGAGTGATGTTTTGTGTACAGCGCATGTGCGCTGCAGTACTTTAGACATAAACTTTTAAATGCTATCATCTAGCAGGATCCGCCATGCTGTTGAAAGGGCTATCTCTTCTTTAAAATTGATGCATGTTGTGTTGCATTCTGCTCTAAATATCTCCATAGCCTCCAACCATTTGAGATGTTCAGGGTGTGGTAGTGAGGATAATATGTGCCGTGTCAAAGTCCTTTGTGATGTTTATCTTGGAAAGAACACTGCAAGAGTCTTTGAATTCCTGGAGTGTGTGTGTAGTATTTTTTGCAGTGTTCTGGATGTGGAGTTCCTCTGTGAAGGTGCTGGTGACAGTGCCACCTGGGGCATTTAACAGAATAACTTTAGGTTGTTTGGCTGCCAAGTATCTGATTTCTAACCTATCTGTTAATGTTTTTACTGAGTTTATGTCAGCCACCATGTTGTTACTGTCAGCCTTTATATTTAACTGAATGCAAACTCCATTATTCCTAATTTTTCTGAGTGCTTTAACTGAGATTCCTAACTGACTAGTTTTATGTTTGTAGCGAGTGTTTGTCTTATTTCGTCCTGAGTGATATTAATGTTTTCTTTTGGAAAAATAAGAATTGTGTGTGTGCCAGCACTGGACTGTGTATGTTTTTGGACTGTTTTCTGGATAATTTTGGTGTTTGTTGTGTAAGCCCTAGTAGCAATACCAGCATAGGAAGAGATAGGTAAGCTAGTCGGATTAGTGTTTTTTGCAATGTCCAATATTTTTGATTCTTTGCAGACACACTAAGGTGACATATATCAACACTTGGCAACTTATTGACTATTTATTCAGTTGGTTTTTTTTTTTTATACTTTCTTATAATTTACACAAAATTCAAATAAATAGATTGACAATTACAACTATCTTAACAATATTTGTTTTTACCTGTGGTTGATATTCGCATATTACACCGAAATTCATTCGATAGTAGTTGTCGCCCTTTCTTTCCGAACAAAATTTCACAAAGTCATCTTAGCAATATTATCCAAACTGCCAATTTACATAGAACATACTTAAAGCAATTACATTAATTGTACAAACTAGTAATTATTATTTGTATCACTTACAATTCATAAAGACATATGATTTAGGTTGTAGCTTTTGGTTAAACCGCTCCTGTGTACAATTTCCGTAACTACGCTATTTGGCAAACTAATTTACATATTTACTTGAGCTGATTTTTTGAACCGATTTCTGTATATAATAGAAGGTGGTATATAAACATGAATTATTATATTAAACTTAACATGACTTATTACTTTACCTATATTTATCTATTCATAAATGTTAAACTTAGATGATTTTCTTCGTAATTACGACCAATCAGCTTCAACTTAGTTACAATATTTTCATCCAGTTTTATCCAACTGAATAAATAGTCAATAAGTTGCCAAGTGTTGATATATGTCACCTTAGTGTGTCTGCAAAGAATCAGCTTAATAACAACAACACGGTTTCATCAGAATCAAAAGTCCAATATTTTGTTGACTTTGCTATCAATGAGAGAGCTGACCTACTCGGAAACCGTCTGTTGAATATGGCAGACACTATCAGCTAGGGATTTCGAAACTGCTTCGCTAATTAAACTATTCAACATATTAACATCATTGTTGGGATGATGCACCAATGCTCAGATAATCTCGTCTGCTATCAATAAAAAATCATTTGCAACTTCACAAAGTTTTGTTTTGTTCTCTTTCTGAATAGCAGAGCTGCATTCTTCTGGACAGTTTCCCAAAATAATATACAAAAGCCCCCTGAGCTCTTTACGGACTGATGAGATGAATGAGCATGGGCTCCCGGCTCCAGTGTTTTCAGAACTAGATGGACACACCATCTAGAAAGACCCTTAAACTACTTAAACTACCTTAAAACTAATAACTTATAACTTAAACCAAAAAAAAAAGAATAGGAGAATTGAAAACCAAAATGCTGCAAAGCAGTATAACCAAAAAACTCGAAAGCAGAGTGGCCTATAAAGATGAAACTAACAGGGAAAACAAAGCACCTACTAAAGGAACGAATTACAAAAGGAAAACTAACTACAAAAAACATAAACCACGAAAATGCCAAAATACTAACTAACACCGAAAAAACTATGAAAATGGCTAGCCAGTTGAAACTGGTCTAGTAAGGCCTAATTATGAACTTAAAACTGAAAAGGCTGAAGAACAACTCAGAAAAACCTGAAAACCCAAAAATACTGCAATGCAAATAAAATATTGCAATGCAGTTAAACCAGAAAAACTCGAAAACTAGTTGACTGAGAAAAACCAAAATTATAGGAGAAGTTAAACACCTGAAGATCTAACTAACTACAAAAAGTTGAACTATCTAACTTAGACCTAAACTAAGACAAGATGAACTAACTGAAAAACACCCTAAAAACTGAAAATATACAAAAGCCAGCCAAAAGCAAAAGGGTGATCAAGTGGAAGTTGAAAAGGAGTAAATTTAAATTGATTAAATCAAAGAAACTAACTGTTTTTGCCTGGCAAAGCCAAAACAGAAACTGAGCTAGCTAAGCCTAACAAGTGAGAAACATAAAAATGAAAAATCTAGCTTATTGAGAATGAAAAACTGACTCAAAATCTAAGCAGTAACACAAATACTAACTAAAATGAAAAAAACAACAGAAAAAAATACTCAATAGAGCTGAAGAAACACAAAAGCAAAAAGCTCACCAACACAGGCAAGAAGCAGCTCTGTCTAATTTAGAAATAGAAGATTTTTTTGGGAATTGCTTCCCATAACTTGAGTAAAATAGAATTTCTCAGCATAGCAGAGCTAAATTCTCAATCACAATTAATATTGTAACTTGTGAACTTGGATCATGATTTACTTCTTGGTGATACCGTGTTTCCCCGAAAATAAGACATCCTCAGAAAATAAGACCTAGCACAGGTTTTGCTGAATTACGAAATATAAGACCTCCCCTGAAAGTAAGACCTAGCAAAGTTTTTTTTAGTCGTAATGGTCATCGACAGATGGTTGAAAGTGGCCGTTGGCTTTTTGAAAGTACAGCCACTGATTAGTCAGCAAACAATCACGCCACGCGGCATGATTTGCATAAGACTATAGCTTGGAAACCACAGATTTGCATAATGTTATGGCTGGTGATCGCTAATTGGTCGGCCAGGAATCACGCCCCATCACATTTGCGTAGTGCTACGGTTCAGTAAGCACTAATTGGTCATCGAGCCTGATGTCGACGCTAAGAAAAGGTTAAGTTGAAGCGAGAGTGGGAAGTCCACTCTAGCACGGGAACTTCGTAAGTTCAGTTCGACACGACCGGATATACGTCACTCTCGTTTAAGTTAGACTTGGGAATTTTTTTGTTCAACAATAAATGTGAATTCTTCTTCATGGAAAAATAAGACATCACCTGAAAATAAGACCTAGCGCATCTTTGAGAGCAAAAATTAATATAAGACACTGTCTTATTTTCGGGGAAACACGGTAGTTATGTCTAGCATCATCTTCTTTAATTCATCATCACGTATGTGCACAGTCAAATAGAAATTCCACACCCATAGTCAATCTGGCACCAATTTAGAAAATTAATTAAGTAAAACTTAGTGTCAAAAAACCGGTATTTTTACTTTAATTCAGTTTTTCGATATGTTTCTAGTCAAATTCAGTTAAAAAAATCTTAATCTTATTATAATTTATTGAAGATTTTAATTTTTTAATATTAGAAGGTAAACAGCATAAATTACAAAGTGTCATGTTTTGCATTCGCTTCCATTCAAGTTTATTGTCCCAGATACGTGCCAATATGTGTTTTTACTTCAACTCTTGTGACTTGATTCAATTACTTTTTCATTTGAGACGTTCATCAGAGGGTGTTATTTTAATGCAATTTTCATATTTTTACTGATATATATGCTCAACTATGATTATATTTTTGATTTCTATATTTTCTCTAAAACTTGAGTTTTGCTTTACCAAACACTTGATTAGAGAAGATATCTCTAATGGTAAGCTTTATTGTAAAAGTTTAATATTAATTTTTTTTGCATTTTTAGTTTTTTAAGTATTTCCTTTCAGTGTAAAATATTTTTATATCTTGTCATAATTTTAACATATATATTATATCACATTTATCATTTAAGTATTGTAGTTAATTTTTATATGCACATTTATATAATAGCTTTTGAACTATCTTTTTTATATTGAAGATAATATTTTCTTCAAATTTTATATGATAATTGAAAGTATTTGCATAATATATAATTTTTGTATTTTATTGCTTCAGAATTATTTAACATCAAAAGAAAGTCTTCCACTTTATTCATGAATTATTTTGATGTTAAGTGTCATTTTAATAATAATTTATTGAATTTAGTTATAAAAATAATCATTTGTTTAAAATAAAAAAATTGAAATAATGTGTAATTTTTAAGAAATTCTTTTTGATAGTATTGTAGTACTGAAATGCTACAAATTAAATATGACAAAATAGTAAACAAATAAAATAGATTATTTTATTTGTTTACTATTATAATACAAATTTTAATATAATAGTTAATTATATCAAACAGAACTTTTGTGTATACATATTTCTATTAAATTAATATATATATTTTTTCAATTAAGGTGATAAAGATTTGGTGCAGAGTTTGGTATTTGATGCTAAAGCAACTAGTGTATTTGCTGAATCAACAGTTCCTCCAAAACTTCCAAAATATGAGTAAGAAACCTTTGCTTAATCATCTAAATAATAATAACCTGCAGAGTAAAAATATTGCAATAATTAAATGTTTTAGTTTTGAACTAAAAATCTTGAAAAATATTTTACTTGTTATGATTTTTAATTTATTACTTTCTTAATCAATGAACTAATTATTTTATTAATTCATCAAATTTGTACTTTTTATGATTTTTAAAAGTTAATCATAATTGACAATATTAATCAAATTTTAGTAAATAACTTCTCATGATAAAATTTAAATTTTAAAAATTGAATTACATATAATTCAAGTTTTTAATTTTATTCACTGAGAATTTACAAAACACTTTTTTCAACAGCATATGGTTTTTACGTATTTGATGTAAATTATTAATTTTTAACTAAAATAAATTTTGCTTTCTGCAAATTGTTTAAGAATAAATATTTTTTAATAGCACTCTAATATAAACTAATTATAATTATCTTAATGAAAAGTATATTTTGTACTTTAATAATAGTTTTAAACTATTTGTCCTATATATTTTGAATTTCTAGACTAATCTAATTTCTAGACTATTTCTAGCTAATATAAATGTCTATAAATGGAATCAATTTTAACTTTTTAATGTTTATTCGCTAACTTCAACTAAATTAATGATTAAAATAGAAAATTTATAAAATTTTTTGTAATGTTTCATAATAAATATAAAACATACACTCAAAATTTTTGAAAAGACAGAAAAAATCCTTTAGTAGGTGAAAGATAAATGTTTTTTTAAGATTTATTATTCCATTAGTAGATCTAACTGTTACAATTGATCTAATTGGTAATGTGTTCTATAAAACCAATAATAAAAACAAATTTTTATATTTTTATTATTGGTTTTAAATAAGCATAGAACAAGTCACCTATATCTGTTTTCAGTAAATATTTATAACTCTTAACTACAAAATATGTGCTTCTTGTGCCTTAACAAAATATCTGTTTTGGAATGTTGTTGATTCAAATGATGCTTTAAACCAACTGGATCTGACAATGAAATGATAAATCTTTCAAAAACATTTTTCTTTTATTTATGAAAGGGTTTTTTTCTTCCTGTCTTCACACACTATACAGGTGTGCACACATATGTAGGTATATGCACACATTTGTGTATGTATGTATTTAGTTAAGATAAATAATTTGTTAAATTATTTATTTCTACTATTAACAAACAGAAGAGCTTTTTAAAGCACAGACATTGATTATTTAATTATTTACTAAAGTTTAATTAATATTTAAGTTGTAAATTATGAAATAATTTTTATCTTACCAAATTGTAATATTTTTCCTGCAAAATTTGTAGTATTAAATTAATCATTAATCTGTTTAATTTAAATTTTCAAATATTATTATTATTAATTATTATATATATACACTATATAATTTAATATCAGTATAAATTATGAGTAGATAATTGATCTTTTATTGTGTATTCCTATTTGATAACAATGAACGTTTGTCACTGATTAAAGACTGTTTATTTGAAAACTATGTAAGATATATCATTTAAATGAATTCTTTTATTTTTAAACACACAGTTTTTATTATTAACTTTCTTTTAATACATTTATTTGATAATTAAATTTTACATTAGTAATACTGAAAATATGATTAAAGACATCACTAGAAAATTCTGTTCTGAAGAATGTGGAAATTTTGTTTTTTTAAATATTAATTTGCTAGATCGATTAAATTCATTTTAAAAATAAATTCATATATATATGAATGTATATAAAGTATATATGTTGTATGTACTTTATATACTGTAATGTAATGATGCAAAATGTGCATCTTACCAAATATTAATTATTATATCAAAAATTTCTGTATTAAAATTTGATTGATTAAATTAATTATTCTTGAATTTGAATTAGTTTGAATTATTTTAAGCATGTTGCTATTTGTAAACTTTTAAACTATTAAAATTTATTAATTACAATTTTTTAGACATGTTAAAATTATTTAATATTAAGTAGTAAATAAATTAAATTATTATTAAAGCCAAACAACCATTGGATTACATTTGGCTACTTATATTTAATTAATTTAGTAATTAATTTGGGTTTTGTATGTTTGTTTATGTGTGTGTGTGTGTATATATATATATATATATATATATTTATACCATGGATTTTTATGGATTTTTTATACCATAACAAGGTTGAGCACTGAAGGTGTTCCCAGTTGGCACCATAAGTTACTGAGGATGGTTTTATCATATTTAAGAGAATTGGAAAGAGGAGATTGGACTGGAGGCTTAGATAACATAAGTGGCAACTCATCTGCACAATAAGTGGGAGTTATGAGTATGAGTCCTGCTCTGGTCCAATTCTTTCCTTCCAGAATATTCAAAATTATTTAATAATTATAAATTTAATAAGAGACAATGTCTAATGCCTTCCTCTAGTGACAAATTATTTAGAAATTAATTAAATATAGTCACAGAAAATTAGCCTGATGTTATCCAATGGTTGTTTGGCTTTACAAATGTATCAGGTTTTGTGACGTTTATGTAAATTATTATTATTTTTATTATTAGATACTAGAATATCTACCTATAATTTAAATTTAAGAAACAATAATCAATTTAATTAGCTTAATTCTAACATGGAAATTTTTTATATACAATGAATATAAATATATATTAAGTTTCAGGATTTTTTTTTTGATATTATATTACTTTTACATTTTATTAGAAAATCAAACAGTTCTTAAACTTAAAAAATACTATAAATTTTGTTTCTTAAATATATTATTTATGTATAATTTTACAATTTATTGTTTTACTTTGAATTTGGAATGATTATAAATACCTTTAATCATTAAACCAAGTATATTTATTTCATAATATGTAGGAAAGTCAGTATTCAAGTTACAATCAAGCATTTATCAAAATATAAACAAGAAGATTTCTAACAGAATATTAATTTTCCAAAAAATATCTCTCTAAACATTTAAACACTTGTTCTAATGCTCTACAACCTTCTGAAATCATGCTGCACAAATTTTTTTATTTATTATTGGAGTCACTGAAAGTTATGTTGCTGAATCTCTTCATTGCTAGAAAAATATTCTTTATTTAAGGGTTCTTAGAGATCTGAAAAAATAGTCATGTAGTCCAGATCTAAAACTAAGCAATTAGCAACTTTTGGAACTTTAGAAGAATACTTGATTCACAAACATTTTTCAAGCAGTAAAGAGATACAGAAACACATACTGCAGTTACTCTGACAGCAATCAAGAAACCTTTGAGCTGCATGTTTTCAGAAGCTTATAGAGCATTGGAACAAGTGTCTGAATGTATACAAGAGTTTCATTGAAAAATGTTTTGTTAGAAATTTTCTTGCTAAAGTTTTGGTAAATGTCTGATTACTGACTTCTTATATTTCAAACTAACTATTGTAAAAAATACATGCAAGTGAATGTTTGGAATAACTATTATCTAATATTTATCTAAAATTAATCTATCTAATAGTAAATAGTGTAATTGAGTTTTTGATTACTCTCTTACAATTATCTTAGTCATATCATTTCTTCTATTAATAAATTCAAATTTAAAGATAATTACTGTATAATAAAATTTCTTCTGAAGATAAGCTTTGAAAAATTTTTGTAATTTGCAAGAGTTAGAAACATTGCAATTTATGTAGAAAGAAAATTTGTGCAGTGTTAAAATTATATGAGTTTAAGTCTTTAAAAAAATTTTTAATGAAAATGTTCTTTTGGATATTTTTTATCTTAAGTTTAATGAATATTTGTATATTTTTATATACATGCCAAATAGTTTAAATGATACATAAATTTATATAGAAAACCAAGCCTGAATTGTACTAATAATCAAATGATACAGTCAGATTAACTGTTGAGTTAGAACTTGGCTAATTAATTATACAGCTATTACATAACTTGGACTAAAGAATAAGCAGTTGAATGAATCCAACTTTATCATTTGATCATTGATACATAAATTGCAAAAAAATTAAAGCACAAACATTTATTAAACTATTGTATTATTAATTTAAAAAAGGTTATTTTAATTAATAATACTAAGATGTCATCCTTTTCATAAGTCTCATAATTATGATCACTTTCTAAATCTTTATATAGTATATTAATTCTACTTAAAGATGTATAAAATACTGCAAATTAGTTGACAGTAATAGTTTTATTACTTTTAATATTTGTAAAAATACATTAATTCAGTTTTTAGTAATTTGTAAGCATACTCCATGTGGTAATTATGGAATATGCCTTCAAGCAAGATTTAAGGAAAGACAAGACAATATTTCATTAAGGCAATGTCATTTTTCCATACGTATTCGAATTTAAGGTTAAATGGCTGAGATATTAATTTAACTCCTAGCCAGTGGCAGCTTGTACATAAGGGCTGCAGGGCTGCACTCTTTCTGGTATAAAATTAAAGTTTCCTATAATACAAAAGTGGACAGCACATCGACCATTTAATATGAGAAATTTTTATCATACAGGCGTTAAATTACAAATAAATGTCACTAGACCAACAAGTGCTTTCGACAATAATTATTTTCGTCTTCATCAAGTCGTTAAAAAAAAATGGTTAAATTCCTTTTTTGATTACAAATAACTGACTGCTCCAAGTATATTAACGTTTTGGAATGGAAGCAACAGTAGAACATAAGACAATTTTTAAATAAAAGCTTGCACGGTTGTAATGCACATGCCCTATGCGCCTCCGACTTGTGAAGCTAGATAAGTTGTTTTAGATATTTATACAAATTGATCCACAAAGGAGGTAAATCAAGTGTGGGGTGTTGCAGGGATTTAATATGTTGGTAAGGAGGGCCTCCCAAACATATACTATATTTCTGTTGTTGCAATGTTTTATTATGGCCACCTCGTCCCACTATGTGGTATGTTGGTATTGTAACCCGTTCTCGCGAGCTCAGTTTCATTCTTGCCTTTCCTGATAGAATACTGATGTTCTGAAATACAACAAGTCAACATTCTGATTGTCGTGCCAATATAATGGGTACGCCCACCCGACATATTTTCTAATGGGATAGAATAAACTCCCAATCTTTCAAGAATGGAAGTAGGACCCCCTGTCATTGGACAGCAACCTCCTAAGATTTGGTCGTGGGGAAACTGGTAGAAAAAACGCATGTCGCCTAAAGATATGGCAAATATGGAGAGTGACATGACCACAAAACGGTATCGTGGGAAGGACTATTGAGGATCCTTTCGGGAGATGCAGTGTAGTAGTGGGAAAAAGCAATCTTTTTACTTTATTTAAGATGTAGATAAATTTGGCATTATTGTAGCCCACCTCATTTATCACACAGCAAACAATATTAAGTTCTGTATCGATACAGCTTGACTGGAAGATAAAAGAAAAGCTGAAAAGAAAGCACTTTTCGATGAAAATAATTATCGTTGAAAGCGCTTGTCAGTCTAGCAACATTTATTTGTAATTTAATGCTTGTATAATAAAAGTTTCTCATATTAAAGTTCCTGTTTTATTATTACCATTCGTAAATTTTTGTTAATTTATTTATCATAAATAAATTATGTATGTATGTATGTATGTATATATGTATGTATGTATGTATATATGTATATATATTAGTTTCATTAATGATATAATTTTTTTAGTCTGTATTGATTTTGTTTTACTATTATTGCTGCAGTCCACCACTCAGTGGCGTAGCGTGGGTGTCAGCCGCCCGGGGCGGAGGAAAATTTCGTTGTCCCCTTATTTAGGTATCTCAATTTAAAAGACTAAAATTCAGTTTCGTCACAGAATAAGTAATGAAAAATTCCGTGCTAGTGTTGCCACCTTTTTAAAATCGCTGACCCGGACGGCAGGTGAGGTTTGTTCAAACAGAAGTTCCTGATGCATGCACAATGTCATTTTGCAATGAAGAATAATTTGCAGTGCATGCTGATTCTAAATCAGTTATAGTTAGTGACTAGGGAGACTTGGGTAGGAGTAACGCAAGTAATGTAGATGACTTAGGCCTATTGGATATTGGAGGTGNATATGACCGGCATATTC
This sequence comes from Centruroides sculpturatus, assembly GCF_000671375.1. NCBI lineage: Eukaryota > Metazoa > Arthropoda > Arachnida > Scorpiones > Buthidae > Centruroides > Centruroides sculpturatus. Next base: position 199,651 of record NW_019385449.1, on the reverse strand, counting down.
AATTGTTAACAGGAAAAGTATGATTTACAGGGACAAAACGACTAATTTAAGATCGAGAGCATATATTTTAAATTTAAAAAAAAAACTAAATAATTAATTCAGTTTTAAAAAATATTTAAAATATAAAATCAATTAAACACACTTAATCCTTACTTTTTAAAATAAAACTCGCATAAATGTTTTAAGTTTAATGAAAATTTCGAACTTCAAAGTTAATGGTAATTATTAAAGCGATTAAAACAGTCAATTATTTAGTTATAACTAAATTAATAAACTTAGAACCTGTTCAGCAAGTTCTCCAATTACCAAGTTAGATGCAGTAGCATTGGTTTAATTAAGCAGCTGCTCTTCTTTCTGATTAAAGGTTGTCCATAACCTTAACTTGTGCTAATATTATCAAGGAAAGAAAAATCTATAATAAAATATTTACTCGATTTACTCCTTTCCATAATAATTACTACGATTAATTACCACGTCTTTAAAAAAATAAAAACTGATATATTTATTTTTCTTTTCTAATTTTACCTATCTTTACCATAATGTCACTTACATTGATCTATATCGATTACTTTAGCCATAATCGCAGTGTGAGAGACAAATATAGAAAAAGAAACAGATGTTTTCTGACTGGTTGGTTTGTGTGACCATACATGATATAACTCGATCCAAGCATTCAACAAAACCCTCCCTCCATCCATCATCAAAGTTGTTCTTGTTCTGTGAAGCAAAGTTAACAAGTTATGACAAAAAAAAAAATTAAAGAAAAATATATTAAAAAAAATTATATCTCTGACTTAANTCTCAGAATAAGTAATGAAAAATTCCGTGCTAGTGTTGCCACCTTTTTAAAATCGCTGACCCGGACGGCAGGTGAGGTTTGTTCAAACAGAAGTTCCTGATGCATGCACAATGTCATTTTGCAATGAAGAATAATTTGCAGTGCATGCTGATTCTAAATCAGTTATAGTTAGTGACTAGGGAGACTTGGGTAGGAGTAACGCAAGTAATGTAGATGACTTAGGCCTATTGGATATTGGAGGTATATATGAGTACGGATTAATCATACAAGCAAAAAAAAAAAAAACAAAACAAAAAAATCGACAGGTTGTGCACGATATATCCGGACGGCGAGTTGGATTCCCACTATTACGTGCTTATTTCAATCAGTCCGAATCATAGGTGGACGAAAATATGAAATAAAATGGTTCACCACTTCAAATTTTTACAAGCTGCTACTGCTCCTAGCTTAAGTATTATACTTAACCTTTTCATTTCAATGTATCTAATCTAAAAATTTTAGAACAATTTAAAAGTAGCCATTTTTGATTCAAACAATGCAAAATCTTTTATAGAGCTGTATATGTACAAGTTTGTTTACATGTTTGAATGCATTTTTATGTAGCTATGTTTTTTGTGCTTTTGTATGTTTATATATGTTTGTTATGTTCACAGCTACATACATACCTAAATACATACATATTACTGTAATTTCGGGCAGATAATTCATGACAATATATATATATATACAGTATAAACAACCAAGCTAAAATATTCTATAATAATTATATTAATTTCAGGGTTATTAGGGCATTAGTTTGACTATTAATTGGGCTAGTAAGTTTTAGCATAAACAAACTTTCTCCATTAATTAAACTTTCTCCACTGTTATCATTTGACATTAGTATTACTTATTGTGAGTATTATTGTGAGAGCTATATATAACAAGGAGTTTGCAAAGTGTGTCATGTGACACACTTTGCAAACTGAACTTTTTAATTAAGCCTAGTTAAATTGTTAATTAGAAAAAGAAACTTTTTATAATTGCTGAATTTATTCTGTTATTAATTTGCAACTGTAAAACTATACAGCTTCCAAGAGGAGAAAAAAGCAATTATTTTTTATTGTTATTTATGATTAAATAATGTAATGTGTTACAAAAATTTAAATTTATTAAAAAGTTACAAATTCAATAAATTTTCTGAATTTTATATTAATAAATTGAAAGAAGATTTAATTAAAAATTAACTATTTTGTTACAGAATGAAAATTGAAAAATGATAAACAATTCCATTTAAATTTAATTTATAAATTTTCGCGTTTTGTTTTTATTTTTAGACTAGTTCATTAACACCTGCATTCAAATTGATGGTGTAAAGTGTAATTGTGAATGATTCAAAAAAATTAAAATATTTTAAAAACGTATTTTATCGATATTAGATTATTAGGAGTTCTCTCAAATTTATAAATTTGCTTATCTAACACAGTTTTTAAAGTCACAAAATATTTTAAAATTTAAATATGCTGATTGATATTTTAATGGGTTCAGTTCAATCTACTTTATTGTGTTTTGTGATGACTCATTTTTACACCAGTGTTGCTAACAGTGTGGTGGAGTCAATAAACAAAAAGTCCAACTTTGGCTAATTTATAATATGTGACTCTAAGTTCATCTTCAACCTTGCCCTTTTTTAAAATATCACAGTATGATTCCTTTTATAAGAAAGATACCATTGAGTATCTGAATATTTTTATGTAAATTTTCTCTATAAAAAGTTGTACTAAAAGTGATGGTGACAATCAAAAAATGATATAACAAATTTACTTTGGAAAAACTTTCAAGTACATAAAGAAACATACTATATCTTAGTAACAAAAGAATTCCACTTTTATTATTTAATTATGAAATTTAATTATTTTCAAAAAAAACATTAAATACAATAATATGCAAAAATAATAATTTTATGAATGACACAATAAGTTGGTTTATAAAATAGTTTCTCCACTCCAGCTACAATGTGAATAATTAATTTCCTACTGATGACAGTAGGAAATTAAGTGGAGACAAATATCCTGGAGACAGTTGACTAAACTGACGTATACAGTTCAATTTTAAAATATGAAATTTAGAAAAAAAAATCAATTACAGGTGCTGTCAGCCCAAAGAACAAACCAGTGAATAAGCTGAAACAATCCTATTAATTACATTTTTCAGTTTCCTCTTCTTTTAGTTTGTTGCAGTTAGATTTTGATCTTGGTTTTACTTTTTTCATTGTTTTTTTTATTGACTATTTTAAGACTAAATTGTGTTATCGAAGTTATAATCAAAATAATTCAAAACCAATAGAAGGGAAGTGAAAAAATTAATTAGTCAAAAAGACAATTGATATTCAAAGTAAAACATCTGAGATGTAAAAAAATATTGCACCAAGAAAAAATTATGTAACTAAAAAATTTGAAAATAAAATTTTTTCTTGAGAGCTTCACTTTGGTAGAGATAAGCTTGGTGCTTCAAAGCAATACCACAAGCTTCTACTTTCTAGGCACAATTCCACAACTAACTACAAGGTTTCAGTGATTTTATTCACTTGGTTACTGGTTGACCTTAAATTAATAAAAAACTATTTTTTGAAAGTATAGATCATGTCACATAAGATACACATAACGTTTTGCTATGAAATTTTGATTGCTATATACATATCAATCGAAATTTGATATTAAGCAAATATACACCCACAACTGCTGTAAACTCTGATCATTTATGGCAGTTGTGTGTGTAGAAATGGTATGGGTTAATATCATTTTGATATCTACATTTATTGAAGTGTCTGTTTTTTAATGAATTTCTTTAAATACTAATTAATTAAAAAGTATTTTTCTTACTTCACACATTACCAATAATAAACTTTGAGGTTGAAGTCGCCAGAGTCTAAAATAATTTTATTCACTCCACTCTGCTCAAAAGTCCAATTCCGATGTCTCCAGCTAATACTAATTGCCAGTTTTCTGTTGTGAAAACCCCTAAACAGACCTGAAATTCTCCCTAAATCTAACACGGTTTTCCATAAAAATTGAAACAAGTTCCCTTTAAATCGTTTTGCTCCAGTTGAAGTGCATATCTGAAAAATATTAGCCTTTTGACAGTCCAGAGAAACACATTTTCATTGAACATACACATTAACTTTATTTTCATCTTGACCCAACACTTTTATAAACAAGCCTCACTCATTACACTAAATACAAGATCATGCATCAGAAATATTTTGTTTGTGATCTTACGTGGTAAAATTAGTTTTGAACATTTTATCACAGGACTGGAAGGTAACACAAGTAAGCCTATTAGTTGCTAATTAAAAATGAACACTTATTATTGATTCTAACAGTTTCTGAGCTATTTGGCTTTGCAGTTTTTTTTACAATTCCATAAATGGAGAATGTCCTTTCTATAGTTGCATTTGATATTGGCAACACTAACTGTGCGTGCTTACAGAAATTTCCAAAACATTTCTCTCCATTAGCTCCTGCATCATTTTCTACTTTACATTTTTCCCTAAATTTTCCACATCCTGCTGGTTTCTCCCTAAATTTAGAGGAATTTCCAAGTTGGTATCATTGTGTTACACATTGCTGTTATGATAATATTGACATTAAGTGACATTAATGTGAAATGATAATGGTGAATTAATGCAGAAAGTTTTACTTGTGCTGAAATGTTTTCATGCCAAAATGTACAATTTCATTAGACCGTTATCTTATACTAACATTAATTAATAATATTAAATTTAGTTCAAAAATTATAATTTTATTTAATTTTGTTCGAAATATTTTCAAAATATTATAACCATTTAAACAAGATTTCATCATAAGTTCATTTCTTGTGTAGATAATTGTCAGTCTAGTGGTCACGAATCAATTGTGAATCAATTTTAACTTGTGATTGGAATTTAAAATCAATATATAACCTGCACTCCTTTTCAGATTACTTTTCAAACCAGATAATCTGTGAGTTATCCGCCCGAAATTATGGTATATACATAATTGAATATATCAAATACTTGTAACATGCAGTTATAAAAAAGAATTTTTTTGAGAAATTATAGATAAGCAAACTAATGAAAATGAATGCAGAACATGTATTACTAAACATGATTTTTTTCTGAAACTGAAATAAATTAAAAATATGGAAATCTAAATGTTGAGAGACTTAACTTTCATTTTCAGAAGAAAAATTAATATTAGTACGATCACCACCTCCTTTAAGGGCCACTGAAATGAGTAGAAAAATTAAAATGAAATTACATTTTAATATTAGTGTTTATTAAATGTGAATATTCACTAAATATGTTGTAATAAATATTCTGACTTTTAATAATATTTAGCAAAATTTATGAGTGGTCTGAACAATTTGACACTTGGGCATTTTTTTTGTAGAATAGACCTCATGCATTGTTTGTAAATTCTGATATTTTTCAATTTACATATTAAATATTTGCATGGACAACAATATGATGGCAGGACAAACATGTGAGGAACTTTAACCCTCAAACACTATTCCATATAAGGCATACACATTAAATTTGGTGATTGCTGATGTTCCTAAAGATATTGCTGAAATAGTGAGTTTTTAACCACTACTTTGACTAAATGATTGAATGTACTGAAACTTACACTAAACTGTACTTAAAGCTTTATCAGATACTAGAATTTCCCATCGAACATGACAAACATTCTCAATTCTTCAATTTCTACTTTCTCATAGAAAGTAGAGATTGAATAATTGAGAAGAATAGAGATTTCAAGAAATTCAAGAAGAGTAACTAATATTTCTACATATTAAGTAGCCTGTACTGTCCATCAGAACATAATTGATATATGCTAATGCTAATACATTTTAAATAAATTAGGACTTTTGACTATTACTTTTAGGTTTAATTTTATATAAACTTTTATTTTAAACATGAAATATTTAAAAGTCAGTTAGATCCAAAAAAACATTCCTTTTATATTGCAGAAAAAGCAATTAAGATATTTTTAAGTAATGCTAATTCATGTGTAACAAAAGATGAAAATATAGCTAAATTAAGGCAATCAAAAACTTTTTAATAAATAATCAACATTTTTGGCCTAACTTTAAGACAGGGGTGGCCAACCTTTTGCATACCATGCGCCAATTTTTTGATAGACGAGTTCAGATGCGCANATAAAATACGTATAGATTCGGATGTTGACACAAATACTTTGTGTTGATGCATTTATTTATTAGAAACAAAGTTTCTTTATATTAAATATATATATATGTATAGAAAGAGTAATAAAAATATCTTGTTCTCGTTAATATTTGGAGGAGGAAGAGGAGGAGAGGAAATAAAATCAAAGTTTAAGTTAACTACTTGTATATGGAATTGGGAAGAATATATTAAACATTGAACAAATTTTATTGAATTAGTTCTTTTATATTTAAATGTATTGGATAATAAATGATACAGTAGAGGAAGTCGAATGGTATTGCTGTGTAGTCGAGGAGTGTAATAACATTGTGGTCTGGTAGGATCAGTAAAGTGGATTCGAAACTAAATGAATAAGTTAGTGGTAAAGTTTGCAAAACTTGCTACTTGTGAAAGTAGCAACGTCGATTGCTGTGTTGATAAAATATTGTAAAGTGAAGATTGATGTGTTATTATTATTGTATTGATTTATTATTGTAGGTAGGTGCGTGCGAAGAGGTTTATTTTTTTATTATCCACGCTATAATTTCAACAATTACTCTCATTTTATTCTCAAAATTTTAAAAACTTATTATTACTCTATGCAGTAGAATAAGCTGAGCATAGCCTATTTCTTATATTAACTTTTAATTTATTAAATTATTCCTCATGTTTTCAGAATATGCTTTAATTATTTATTATGAACACTTCGTGAATTTGGAATGTTCTTAAAATTTCAATATGAATTTCGTGTCAATGATAGAATAAATTTATAGTTCAAATTAGATGCACAAAATAGAATGAATTAATAAGATATTTTAAAGATATAATTTAATTAATACGGCATGTCATATTAGAGGTAGGTATACGGAATATCAAGATGTATGCTACACTTTATAGAATATTCTATTTTAATATAGCGAAATAAAATGACAGTCGTTTATACTTCTTATGTTGGCTTGATGTAATTTAAGGAGTTTTGAATGAAATTCAAATTTTAACTATGGCAATTTAACGTTTTTAGTTTAATATTCTTCACTTTATTTTTTTTTAAAGAAATTAATAATGATTTATTAATATTACATGATCTTAAGATGGACTAATGGGAGTAATTATAACTTTAACTGTAATTTTAGGATAAAATTTAAACGTGATATACTTTCTATCTTGTTGCTTTTAGGCATTAAATTTATCATTTCACTTTATTATTTTTTACTGTATAGACCATCACTGACTGATTGCCCCTGGAAGTCGGCTTGTTACAAAAACACAGCTTCCCTATCATCAAATGTCACGGCACGCCCCTGGTTTTTAGCATTTCTCCTTTGTTTTTGTTCTTTCTTATTTTTAAAACCTTCTAATCTTAATCTATTCTTTTGGGTAGTGAGGGCCATTTCGTGGAATCACAAGAACAATGAAGGCAATATTATGTGTGGGGAGTATAGGACACTTTTTGGCTGGTTTTCAGGAAGTGAGAACAAAAAAGATAGTGCATAGTATTGTTGAGTATTTGAGAGACAAGTGAACTAAATTGGAGTAAGAAAAGGTTATGAACTTATTGGAGTGACTGCATAGTGAATTTTGGATATAGGAAAAAATAAAAAGGAAGAAGGAAGCACAAAGTGAAGTCTAAGGAAATTTTATGAGGCCCTTCATGGAAGCTGAATAACAATTTTACATCCCTGGTATTCTATTATTTTCTATCAGCCATCTTGCTATTTCTTGCCTATACTCCCTTATCTCTTTTTCCCTTTAGCATAAGTTAGTTTTTAAGGAGTTAGTTACAGAGAAACTCTTGTATTACCTGAGCTTAGCTCATATATACTTTGTGATATTGTGTAATTGTCCCACTGACATTTCGAATTTTAGGTGACTGCCTGTTATTTACTGTTTTAGAGTTGGAATCCATCAGAATCTGTATCTTTTATGCGTAAATAAGTTCTTTTTTCCCACCATCTGCTGTGCATAGTTCCTTGTTCACTGTATTAGCTCTTCTTGGCTACTGTATTTACATTCATAATCTCAGATTTCCTTCCAGGAAACAATGAGGCTGGTGCAGATGGCTCTGTCAGATTTCTTGATAAATCCTGTATGTTAAAATCAGTTTTAAATGGTTTTCTCAGAAATTGTTTTCCAAGCAGCATTTGCTGTATGGATAGCAGTTAAAATTTTTATCTTATAAGGTTAGCCAGTTTCTAAGCCAATTACAATTTGGTTGACAAGATTCTTTTAGTAATTCATTTTAAAGTCTTGCATTATTCTTTGGTCAGAGATTTAAGAACAGAAGTTACATTTGGAAGCAAAAATTCAACTTTTACAACCTTTGAACTTTTAATTTCCAGTAGATGTGCAGTTATCAATGATTAAAAGAAAATTTTTTTGAGTTGCCATTTACTTGTACAAATTGCATAATTATTTTTGATGAAGATCTCAGATGACATTCATTCTTATTGTTTGATTTGTAGACCAGAGGTAAAGACAACACTTTTGAAACAATATTGTTTTGGAGAATTTCTATGATGAACAGAGGTAGTTTTTCTGGTATAGACATATTTGAGCCAGATGCACAGTTAATCTTTGTTTTGCACATTTCCTATTTCCCATTTTTAGTTTCATCTTTCAGAGCTAAAGGTCTGTTAGGTAGCAGTTTATAGAAAGACTTGTTTCATTCATATTAAGTTATCCTAATCAGTACTTCTCAAATTTTCTGTGTACACAGATCAGTTTTCTTTGATTTCAGTCTCTCATGGATCAGTACTTTTGTGAAATTAAATAAAATTATAAGATGGAGATAATGGAGATCAAATGCATTTGATGATAAACAACAGTAAAACGGTGGTAAAATTTATATACAGTACTTTTAATAAAATTGCTAGTATTTCAATGACTTAGACATTGTCATCAAGCAATAATCAAACAATATTTTAAGGTGGGTGGGATAAAATAAAATAGATTGTTAAATAAGATTATCATTTCTGAATGTCTTGCATTGGAGAATTCCATCAAAATTATGAAAAAATCTTCAGAATTGCAATATAAGATTAAGATAATAGCAGATATGATTTCTTATGCTGCCAAATCTATTGATGTTACCTCTTTATTATCCAAAACAAATATATAAATGTTTTCTCCAATTATTTATACCCCTAAAAATTTTGTTAAGACCACCTGTTTTCATTGCATTAGCAGAATGAATTAACAGCATGTTTCTCATACGAAGCTCAAAAAATTATCTGTGAGCAAACATGTAGAAGAACACTTGACAGATATGTCAATTCTTTCTATAGAACCATATGATTGGTCAAATTATCAGATTTTAATAAGGCTAAGTTAATAATTAGATACAAAGTAATAGAGAAGGTGGTTAAGCCATCATAATGTGATAATTTTAAATTGGATTTGTGGAGTTGTTGATGTACCTTTTTGTAGAGAGTGACATTGCAGAAAGAGTTGCTGTTTCTGTCAAGTGCTCCTCTCCTCTATTATGTTGGCTCACAGGTAATTCTTTAAGCTTTATATGATAAAAGATCATTCCATCAGAAAAATTAAATTTGTATAATTTAGATATCTGTTGAAAATAAGTCAATATACATAGAGTTAGAAAGTGAAATTCTTAATGTTTTAAATCTGTAGAATGATTTTTTTTTTTTGAATGAATAGTTCAGATTAACATTAAGGGGATCTCATATTAAAAATCACTCTGTCCATATTTTAGCTAAAGTCATCCTTGATAACACACAATCCCATAATATATTTTTCATTGTAAATTGTATGGCTAATTTACTTGTTTCAAATATATTTATGAAAAAGTATTAAAAATTTGTTAAAGAAAAAATTTAAGCAAAATTGTTGTGATTATCTTAATAATAGAAATATTTTATGAAAAATTTTTTCAAATTATATTAATAGATTAATTGCAATNCTGTGCCACTACAAATTTCAATAAAAAAAAAAAAAAGAGCCAAAATGTTCATTTGATGCAAGAATTATACTTTACTTTTAAGTAAAAATGCTTTTATTTGACTGTATTTATTACCAGCTTGTATCTTGTTAATAAATTAAACTTGCTTTATATTGAACTTTAGGAGATCTGTCAAAAGCAAACATTATATTGCATGGTAATTATATCAAAGTTTCTGATTTAGCAGGAAGATACCAATTATATCTGCTCTGAATCAGTTGATGTACTCCATCTAATTCTTTGTTGGAAGAACCATTAACAGTATTTTATTCAAGGTTGAGTAAATATCTGAATAGATCATTTTCAGAGAATTCTTCAATGCAATATACATTGTTAACCAGTGCCACATAATGTTTGAAAATAATATTTTATGTCAGACATTTACTTCTTGAATGTTTGCATTAAAACTTTACCTTCATTGTGTGGATGTATGCCATTGTATAATTTTAGTTTAGTTTGTATTTTTTAGCATTTCTTCTGTGTTCTTTGTTTTTTCTTACTTCTAAAACCTTCTAATCTTAATATATTTTTTTGGGTGGTGAGGGTCACTTTGTGGTATCACAAGAACAATGAAGACAATGTTACTTGAGGGCACTGTGGGGAATATAGGACACTTATTGGCTGGTTTTCGTGAAGTGAGAACGAAGAAGATAGTGCTTAGTGTAATTCGAGAGATGAATGAAACTAAATGGAGTTATAAAAGTTTATGAACTTATTGGAGTGATGGCATAGTGAATCTTGGATATAGAAAAAAGGAAGACAGAAGCACAAAATTAGTCTAATGAAGTTTTATGTGGGCCTTCATGGAAGCTAAATAACATTCATACTGTAAGATTGCCGACTTTAGGGGGCAATACGTTAATTGCGCGTCAGGAAAACCTAGGGTCAGACCGTATGTGGTGGTGGCGGTAGGAGACAAAGATGACAATTGTCTTATACGAAAACCGTTTATTTTGACATAAGATTAACTTACATAATGACAATAACAATGTGATCTAGATTGGCTTTGGTGGGAGCTCCTTGATGTCGACGAATGGGCGCTGACTGGTGTTCCGGGCTTGACAGGAGAGTGTCCGTTGCACAGGGGCCTCTGTCCGGTGATGATGTGGATGTTGGTCACTGGTGGAGAACCTGGTCCAAGTGGAGAACTGCGGAGAATCAGCTGGGAATTCCTCTTTGGAGAGAAGCGGCTGAGAATCTCTCTCTGTCCTTGAGATCCGGGGGTTTTATAAGATTTTCCCCGAATCTCACCCTTTTGATTGGTCCTGTTCACCCTCTCCCTTACCCCGATTGGTCATTCTTTTGTTTCTAGGCGAAACTTGAGACCGATCTGGGTCGGGAAAAGGTCGGAGAGGTGATGACGGGGCTTTTAATGTTTGCGCTCATAATTTTCTTTGTTATGGCCCTTTTCCCGGACATCTTTTAACTTAAACGGTCCACCAGATGTTCTTGTGACAATTTATCCCCTACCGCGTTCGGACTTAACAGATGTCCCTTTTGTTCTTAGACCCTCCTTTTTCTCGATTGCTTCAACCCGACACTTGTTCGTGAGCATCTCGACAAAGCTCTTTCTCTCTGTCGACATCCCCCCCTGTTGTTTATCATCGCGTTGCGTTTGTTTTACAATTCGAAAAAGTTTTTGTCCCATCTGGGTTCTGTCATTAATACACTTTCTTGACCCGATTCTATCTTCGAAACTCTCTGACGTTAAAGTTTCGTAGTTAGTCGTAATTTCGACGTGCTTTTATGACCCTCACAATACATCTCGGGCATTCTATTCTATTTTCTATTAGCCATCTTGCTATTTCTTGCCTATACCCTCTGATCTTTTTTCCCCTTAGCATAAGTTAGTTTTTAAGAATTAGTTATAAGAAAACTCTTGTTGTATTACCCAAGTTTGGCTTAGATATTGTGAATTGTCCAGCCAACATTTTGGATTTTGGTGACTGCCTGTTGTACTATTTTAGAATTGGAATCCATCAAAATCTGTATGTTTTATGCAAAAATAAGTATTTTTTTCTACCATCTGCTGTGTGTGGTTCCTTGTTTGCTGTATTAGCCCTAGTCGGCTAACTGTGTTTTCATTCATAACTTTTCAATGACATTCACAACAGGATTTCAGCTCTAGTAATGGTCACCCAATAATAATCCAGTTGTAGACCCTGTTTTGTTTGTGTTGGTTGTTTACAATTCCGCGTGTATATTACTTTTGTTATGGCAATGAATAATCATCAAGCCAAAAGTACCATGCAAGATGCAGGGACCATGAATAGTCCTCCCTTGGAGATGACTAGATTCTTAAGGATGTTCCCTACTTTCTTGAATTCCCAGAGTGACTTGGTGAATGTGAAACAGTTTTTCCAAACCTTGAAAAACATTGCTAATTTGGCTAGTTGGAATGGTGTGGTCAAAATAGCAATCCTTCTGGAAAAATTGAAAATGAACCTCTAGCAATGTTTTTCTGTCTATTAGAGCAATACCCATCCCCGTTTGTGGGCGCCGGGGAGGTCGGGAAGTCCTCTCCTTCAGGCCACAGGTCAGTGACCTACTTTCTTGTCAAGGATAGTGTTTCGTTCAGTTACGCGTTACGTGAGTGGAGGAGAGTCAGAGGGGTCGACGATAAGATGTTGGCTAAGTTGAGTAACGACACCGAAAAAACAAGAGTTTATTAACTAACTAACTAAATAAAATCTTACAAAACTCCTTAGACTTCGCGAATGAGAGAGAGTTTACAATAATATTTCATACCTCTGGAATAATATCGGATGGATACTTCTGACTTAAAGGTTTCGAAAAGCAGTGTTCGGTGTGGCACAAGGTCTTTCAATTAAGGGCGTACAGTAGGCATGAGGGGAAGATATGGCCCGTGTTCTTCGTTGTCCGTTCGATTGGCGACTTCCCCGAGAGGGGAAGGAGGATGACTTTTATACATTTTGTGGTGGGAAAATTCGTCAAGTGACCAATTGTTTTAGCAGGTTTGGGGTTAATATCCTCAATGCTGCGAACCTAAAATTACACCACAACAAGAGCAAATTTGTTGTTTAGGAAGTATGGTACTTGGGACATGATATTAGTTCTGAATGAATCCTTCTGGATCTGAACAATGTCTGTGCCATCCGCGACATCACCTCTCTTCTTAATGTTAAAAGCATATGTAGTTTCTTGGGCATGGTCAGTTTTTCTGGAACTTTATCCATAACTTTGCAAGTATAGCCTTTCCTTAAAGATTTAAGGAAAAGGACGACCACTGTCAATAGAATTTTGAAAAATTTAAGGCAATCCTAACAAATTCACCTTGCTAAAACACCAAATTTTACAGTTCCATTCCATTTATATACCAACACTTCGGATGACTGTGTTGATTCATTCTTGGAACATATGAATTATTGTAATTTTGTACTTGTGGGTATTTCAGTAAAAAGTTCCATGGGTCAGAGTTAAATTACTCAACCATTGAGAAGAAATGCCTTGTTTTCATGCTATTCTTCAATCATTTTAAATCAATCATCCTAGGTCATGATATTAAGGTCCACTTGGATCACAAATTATTAACTTTCCAAAAAAGCATGCAAAATCATAATAAATGCCTCATGCATTGGTCTTTGTTGCTGTTGGATTACAGCTTTGATATAGACATGTGAAAGGGAAAATGAACCCAATGACTGATGTGTTATCCTGTTCCAAGCCCCCAAAAGTATTGGGAGACCCGAAGACTGTAATCTAAATATTATTAGTAAAGACTTTTGGAGGAGAATAGTTGAGTCTCAGGATGAAGACGAATTTTTAAGGCTGATGAAACAGAATCATATTGGTCAGGAGAATAGCTCACCCAAGTTTACCAATGGCATTCAGCCCAAATTTAATTTGGAGGGTGGTATTTTAATGCACATGAAATCTGGGTATTTTGGTCTTTGCCAGTGGAAGCATATATGTGTCGATAAGAATATGGCTGTTGATGTGATTAGGGCATTTTATTACTCGCCCCTTTTTGGTCATCTTGGTGTCAAAAATATTCATGATTTATCAATCATTACTACTACTTGAAGGATCTCTGGACCCAAGTGAGGTGTTTCATCAGAAGTTATAGGATGTGCCAAAAATACAACCTCCACCATGGCCAGGCACCATTTCAAGAAACAGCTGAATTCCCTTTCCAAAAGATTGTGATAGACATTTTTGGCCCCCTCCATGTATCTCTTAGGGGTCACACACATATTTTTGCAATGATTGATGTGTATACCTGATTTGTTGAGGCAATTCTTAAGGACCAGTCAGTGCAGATGGTAGCAGATGCTATCTTCAATTGCATGATATGCAGATATGGATGCCCTGATAATATTATCTTGGACCACGGGAGTAATTTTATGTCATGAATATTCCATGAATATTCAGTCAGTTACAAACATAATATTACTATGGCGTATCACCGTTGTTCAAACTCAGTTTGAGAGAGATTTAATAAGACACTTTGTGGTGTAATATCCCACATATCTGAAGGTAGTAATAAAGATTGGGATTTATTTATTACACTGGCACTTTTCGTTTATAATAATGCAATCCATGCCTCAACCAACGAGCCTCTTGCATTCCTACTTTATGGTTTCAACCTGCTATTACCAGTTGGATCAACAATAAGGAAAGGGAAGAAGACTGTACTCGTAGATGTAGCCTTTAAAATGGGGGTGAAAGGAAAATATCAAGGGAAAGAATGAGAGAAAGATTTGTGGCAGGGGCCAAGAGGGTGAAAATGTTGAAGAGTAAGGAGAAGGGGAAGGTTGTGTGCCTCATGGGGAATTTATTAAAACAGAACAAGTTACAAAATATAAAATGCCAAATACAAGATACATAGATACATATTAATAACTGATGTTAAACATAAGATTTGTGGCAGGTAATAGCATACACCAAAAATAAAGTATAGTGATTACATAATTGTGAATTAATATACAGAAAAATACATACAGATGTAAACTTAGACATACAAGAGATTATTTTGCAATATTTACTACACGGGGGGAAACGCTGTACAACATATGCAGTGGATACATTGAAACCAAAACACGATATAACTACTCAGTAAAGTATGAATATTAGTAGATGGATATAAACAGTATACAAATACAGCACAAAACAGAAGTTAACAATGTTGCAGATAACATGGAAGAACAGATTTAAACAGTACACACACAAAAACCAAACGATTGTGCAAGAAGCAGAACACCACTTAGAGTTGATAAGGAGAGTGATGGAGCCTAATCCAATATTTTAATATTCTTTGCAAAGTCTCTAAGAGCTTTGAGAGTGTTTTTGTCACTAGTCAGTTCATTGAGCTTGCAAGGCCAATGAAGTCCTGCACTGTATACGATGTCTGCTAGGGTTTTCCTTTGCACTCTGTAAACAGTTGAAGAGAATGTGCACAGTATCTTCTTCCTCATTCAGATTGCATGGGCAGAGTCTGTCCATTTTATCCAGGAATCTTCTAAGATAGGTCCTGAGGGTCCCATGACCGGTAACCAACTGGGTGAGTTGAAAGGAGACCATTTGACAGGTGGTGTTATTCCTGTCTGTAGCATGCGGGAAGAAGTTGTGAGTAATCCTACCTATGTTTGAATTGTCCCATCTGATCTGTCAGTGCGTTTGAATTATGCTGTGCACCTTTTGTTGGATCCAGCTAGGAGAGATCCTGATATAACTGTCACTTTGAAGACTTTGTGGGGCTTTCCATGCCATGAGGTCAGCCCTATCATTTCCTTGCTTATTGGAGTGTCCTTGATCCATTGGATGGTGATGTTGGTTTGATTGTTAAGGGTCTGAAGACACTTAACACTGTCATGGACAATAGGTAAATTGGTATTAGCCTTCAGAATCTGATGGATTGCTGTATGGCTGTCACTGTAAATGTGATAATTTCGTTGCTTAAAGATATGGTGGTTGTTATAAATCCAGGCAAGGGCCTGCTGGATGGCAAGTGACTCTGCCTGGTTAATCGAACAGTGATCGGCCAGTTTCAGATGTGTCTGATGTAGGCAGGAAGAGTTCTTGAACACAACAAATGCACAAATGGAGCTGTCTGTGTAAATCTTGATGCCGTGGGAATCAGATGTGTTGTCGATGGAGTTCCTGATGATGATAGTCCCTGGGTGGATGCTGCACTGCCTCGGATAGCTATCAACTCCGCTTTTAGGATGAAGTCAGCTGGAGACTTTATGTCTTCCTGTAGGTCCTTGTTAATGAGAATCTTGAAACTGTTCATGTCAATGTGATTGTATAATTTGTATAGGTTGTAATTAATCCAGAAGATCTCCTTGATCAAGATCGATAGGGAGAATGTTGGTTATGACTAAGAGGTCATCAGTGGGAGCTGTTTTGTAGGCTTTGGCTGTAATGATTGCTGAGAGCCTCTGAATAGAAAGCAATTTTCTCCTAATGTGGACTTTAGCCACAGAAGAGCCCCAGATCTCTGACTCTTAGGTGATGATGGGCTGAATGGCTGCAGTGTAAAGTGTCCTGCTGGCAGTAGGCCCATAACCCCAGCAGTTCCTTGTGATTGACCTGAGAGCATGTGTAATCTTGATGGCCTTCTTGTAAATGTAGTGCTCAGCCCAGTTAAGTTTCTGGTCAAGAACCACACCTAGATATTTCACCAAAGTACTGTTTTTGATCCTGATGTTATTAATCTTGATTGAAGGGCCTTTTTTCAGAGGGTTGTTTTTAGCAAAAACTATGGCCTGGTATTTAGAGTAATTAATCTTGAGTTTTATATGCTCACTCCAGTCATAAATGCTAGAGAGTGTGTTGTTGACCCTAGCCTGGAGGACTTCCTGGTTCTTGTGTGACATGATGAGTATGGTGTCATCAGCATACCACTGGATGACCGCATTGTACCCCCTTGCAGTTGGATCAACAGGATGATGGTCAAGATGGACAACAAACAGGTTAAAGGTCAGGTTAAAAATGATTCTGGAGGCTGTCTATAAATTGGGAAGGTGGGGGAATCTAAATAACAAGGTTGAATTACCCGTAACCAAAAAAAATATAGTATCTGGATACTGGGTAAAGAGTTTTGCTGCTCGATAAGGGAAGGGGTAAAAATTACAGGAAGTTTTCAGCAAAATACTTAGGGCCATACTGTATTGTATGCATATTAAGTCTTGTCACTGTAGAAATTGAAAGTAACCCTTGGAATAGCCAGATGATTGTGCATATTGCCCATATAAAACCATGCCACCTCCCAATGAATGCAGGTATCAAAAGAAGAAACTGCTACAGAAACTGCTTTAAAACCAGGAGAAAAGAAATGAGCAATGACTCAAAGAAGATGGTGCTGCTAAGTACATACAGTGTTGGGCATACAGACTATGCTACTATTTTGGTGTGCTTTGTAGACAGCAGAGTGAGATTGTTAGGTAGAAAATAGTTATGGATCTGGACACTCAACCTGATGGCACCATACGTCACCAGTAAAACCTGTGTGGTTGTAGGCTCGATTACTATAAATTGCAATATGGTAGTTGATCTTTAGTGGGGTGTATGTGGCTGTATACTATTGTATAATTTTAGTTTACTTGATAGTTTTTAGCAGTGGCGTGCCGTCATTAGAAGCATTGGAAGCGCCGCTTCCCTTATATTTTATAAAAAATAAATACATATTAATTTTAATTATATGAAAATAATCGCACAATATTTTATTATAACCGCATTGTGTATCTTATTACAAATTTCTATACTACACGTGAAAAAAAAAAAAAAATAAGATTGCCATTGTATATTTGAATAATAATGGCGAAGTGGAATCTCCGTATTGTCAGATTCCAGAAAGCCAGATTTGCGCATGCACTTTACAGAGCACCAACCTCACCCGGTTTAGCCGGTGGAAGCCTACGACCTTGGGTGGAAGCTACATGCATATAACGATTCCAATTCTATCCGGGACTGGTTCTAGGCTGTTAGCGCCCGCCCACTAGATATTTCGATTACGTGAATAACGAGTAGATTTATAACTTAACCCAACCGATAAGAATTTACTGGTATGTTTATACGATAGTTCTGTATAGTTGACAAGAGTTAAAAAAAATCCATTAAAATATTTGATATTTTTATTCTGCTCTCCGATTTTATATTACTCACGGATTTCGATGTTAAACCAGTGATATTACGATTTCGTACATCCCATCTTTAATTAAGGGGATGCAGAAAAAACCATGTACAATTTTTGTATAATGTTAAAAAATTAACCGTTACTTCGACAGCGTCATTTACAACTAAATTTAATGNACAATTTCGTGCAAGTCCCAAAGTTTTAACATTTTGTAATCATTTATTCCGAAACAGTGTTTTCTTTTAATTATTCTTCAGTGGCGTGCCGTCATTAGAAGCGGTTGAAGCGCCGCTTCCCTCGTATTTTATAAAAAATAAATACATATTAATTTTAATTATATGAAAATAATCGCACAATATTTTATTATAACCGCATTGTGTATCTTATTACAAATTTCTATACTACACGTGAAAAAAAAAAAAAAATAAGATTGCCATTGTATATTTGAATAATAATGGCGAAGTGGAATCTCCGTATTGTATTGTCAGATTCCAAAAAGCCAGATTTGCGCATGCGCTTTACAGAGCACCAACCTCACCCGGTTTAGCCGGTGGAAGCCTACGACCTTGGGTGGAAGCTACATGCATATAACGATTCCAATTCTATCCGGGACTGGTTCTAGGCTGTTAGCGCCCGCCCACTAGATATTTCGATTACGTGAATAACGAGTAGATTTATAACTTAACCCAACCGATAAGAATTTACTGGTATGTTTATACGATAGTTCTGTATAGTTGACAAGAGTTAAAAAAAATCCATTAAAATATTTGATATTTTTATTCTGCTCTCCGATTTTATATTACTCACGGATTTCGATGTTAAACCAGTGATATTACGATTTCGTACATCCCATCTTTAATTAAGGGGATGTAGAAAAAACCATGTACAATTTTTGTATAATGTTAAAAAATTAACCGTTACTTCGACAGCGTCATTTACAACTAAATTTAATGAATAAGAGAGATGTGCGAGGTACAGAAAAGGCTCTAGAATTTATTTTCCTTAAATTTACGATTTATGTATCCGTTTGTCATAAAAATTTGTCTTTCCACTATTTTCCCGAGACTACAAATATTCGAGTACAAAGTAACCGGTTTTGGCTTATTTCTACTTAAGAAGTAGTTAAATAATTATGCGAATAGGAAATTGGGGACATAAACAAAACCCTGACGAAAGAGCTGGAATATTACTTAAACAAAAGCTTAACTGAACCAATCTATAGCCGAGTACAGTGGGGACTGATTTCTTTGAAATACTGTATTAGATGTAATAAAGACAGAAATTTTTCCAGTTCGACGAGAGTGACCGAAAAGTTGTAAATTTTAGAAATTTCCGTGGACAACACCTGGTCCTAAAACGAATTAGTTAGAAAACAAAAGACGGACAATCTATTAAGTTTAACATATTTAGATTTTTACAGCTATGATGAGAAACGTTTAAAATTTACAACAACCCTGTCGGGTCCTTTGAGATATACTAGTGATACGACAAAAAAAACGTTAACCAGTATTGGCACCCTCGGGATTTGGCATGCATGCACGCACCGCACACCTACCAAGATCGTCTCTGATTCCATCCACCAGTCACTGATAGGGAGCACTTTTAACTAAGTGGATTGTTTTAATATTTAAAAAGTAAAGAATATTTTATGCTATTTTTATGTACGTTTCTTCACAAAACTATATTCATACAATCGAATATTTTGTACCAGGTATATATAATTGTATATTGATCACACATTTTATTTTAACAAGTAAGTTTTTATACTTTTATTTTTAATTTTAGCCCTTATATTATAGCTAGCAATTTAGAATGTAATTGTGATAGTAAAAATTTATTTCAAAAAGTTTTGGCTTGAGACCTTATAATGAAAAAGAAAACATTATTAAAAGAGAAAGACCAATGCCTAAATTAAATATAAATACGTCAACAGAAAAATTTGTTCGACATTTTCACGATAAAATTTATGAAGATATAAAATGGCTTTGTGGATGCATAAAAATGCAAAAATTGTTTTGTTGGCCTTGCCTACTATTTACAAATAAAATTAGTGTGTAGAACGAGATTGGCTTTGACGATTTAAATAATTTTAGTAAAGCTGGCAAAAGACACGAAAATCCTAAATCTCCATCGATTCTTTCGTAAAATTGAAGCAATTTGGAAATCAAAATAGAATAGAATTTAACATTAGTAAACAATATAAACTAAATATTGAAAATTATAACAAAGTTATGGCTAATAGATATATTATATTTTAATTAGTAGATGTTATTGAAGCGAGAATTGGCATTTAGAGGGCATAGAGAATCTATTAAATCTAATATAACAGAGTTAATTATATTGAACTTNATATTGAAAGTCATTGTCAGAATACCCACCCTACTTATAGCATAAGAAATGTCTTCGCATGGAGAAAAAACTCCGACCGGCGCGCAATTACTATATTCTTATTTATATTATAGCATTTACACAGCCTCTATTGGCATTTATAAGAATTAAGATTCAATGCGAAACGTCTGTCGGCAGGTTGAACCATCCTGCGGCGCCCGAAAGCCATGTACCCATAGTCGTGCTCTATGACAGAAGTTGACAGGACTGGCGAAAATAGGGAATCCCCACAGAGCTTCCTTCTCAATTTGTACTTGTACGCATTCGAACAGTTCTATCGCATATCAAATTGCAATTATTTTGTTAATAATTCTTCTGACATGGGTCTAAGTATAATTAATGAAATTTTAACTTGGTTAGGATTTATATCTGAAGCTAAAAGAGGATTCAAGTAGTGAAACAGACATTGACGGTATTGATTTGTTTAATGAAATCAATACTTTAAAGTTGCATTTTCCAGAAAACCAGTCTAATGATCCACAAACACTATTACAATATCTTTTTACTAATGACTTAATTTCAACATTTCCGAACACAGCAATAGCACTAAGAATATTACTTACATTGCCGGTTACAGTTGCATTTGGTGAAAAGTCCTTTTCAAAGTTAAAAATTATAGAAAAACTATTTAAGATCAACAATGCACTAGCAAAGACTAAGTAATTTAGCTGTAGTTTCAATTGAATATGAAATCTCAGATAGCTTGGATACAAGAAAATTGATAGCAGATTTCACAAACATAAAGGCAAGAAGAGTTCAATTTCTGTAGATAAATATTTATATGGTTTTACACTTAAGTAAACAAAAATAACTTAGTAATAATAAATAGTTTTTCTTTGTAAAGTATTTATTTTCTTTTTTCACACCCTTATGAGACAACACTAAAGAGCCTTTCTGGCAAGCTCAGCGTAGGTAGTCGTAGTTAAACAGGGGCGGCATAATCGGTATTGCACACGGGTGTTCAAACAGTTAGCGGCGCCCCTGCATGACCTGACATTTATAAGGCATCATTAGGAATACATATGTGCAGCTTTTCTCACTAAATTAGCTTTTACAGCTTTCTTGAAAATGGCAAAAGCATTATTTTTATGATTTCATTTTTATTAGTACAGATTTTGTGACAAAAGCTGTCCATTTGATGGAAGGCTGTCTTGGAGCAACATTGCCAATTGTTGAAATTCAACAATAGACAGACTGATTGTCATATTTTTAACTTTAAGAAATGATGCAAAATAATTCTCCTAAATAATGCTGATAAATAAAATGTCCATTAAAGGCTAAATAAGAATTGAAGCATTTGTGGTGACAATATTGAAAAGTTTTAGATTTGATTTTTGCATACTTCTAAATATTTAATATCAGATTTAAAAATCTTACATCTTATAGCAATATTTAAGATTAAACATTTGCTAATGTTTATCTAAATAACAATTATTTGATTTTTGGACTGCTGAGAGATATATAGTCTGAAATGCATTTTCTTTACAATCAATAAAGCTTCTATTCCTCTAGTTGTGTTCCTGTGTGATTAGTTCTTGTAAGCAATCTTATGTTTACTTCTAACAATAGGAAGACAAGAACCAATCAAGTACCAATTATAAGATATCTTTATTGTTAGACTAGTTAAGCTTGTAGCAGATAGTGATATATAATTGGTTAAATTTGCAGAACTGGTTACATGAACAAAGATTATACAACTTGTCTAACAAAAGGTCAGAATAGAAAGGGGAAAGTAAAAAGGTCACAATAAAAGATTGGTGGGTTGTCACCATAATATTACATAATAGAAAAACATGTTACAGCATTGTTAGGGCATAATATGATGTATCCACATAGTAGTTATATTTATTAATAAGTTCAATTGTTGTATTCTAACATTTACATTCTAGTGAAGATAGGATAAATTCATTTACTATTTTTTGTTATGTTATTCAGTTGCCCTCATTCTCACTTTTGTCCTTTGTTTTCTAACAAAAATTGGTCTGTTTTTAATTATAAGTAAGTTATACTCTTAAATTTTTTGCTATNGGAAATTTTCAAATATTTATAGTTACAAAATTTAATTTTTATACTAGATTTTAATTTTAAAGATTTTTTGTTAAATTAAATTTTATATAATATTAAATGAACACAATATTTTGAAAATAATTTAAAATCTGTGATTTGTAAAATATATTGTATCTGTTAAACAAATTCTGTTTTATAAAGGATTCCATGCTGTTTTGTGATGCTTGTGATAGAGGTTTTCATATGGGATGTCATTCTCCTGCAATTAGTGAAAAACCAAATGGTAGAGTAATTTAAAAAGAAATTCTGTTTTTATATTTACATTGTTAATACTGTATATAAAATGTTGAATTGCTTAGGTAAGTGGATGTGTGCCTATTGTGCAAGGGAAAATGGTTGTGTAGAATATATGGAAAATGGTATAGCTAAGATTAAATATGAAATCACAAAAAAACTCCAGTCATCTATCAAAATAGGTAAATTATTTTTAAATTTAAAATATAAAATTTTTTTTTAAATTTGTAATTGAGTTTTTTTATTACTAGTGAATGGTATAAATGATTTGCCTAGTTCAAAAGAATCTACTGTTTCTGTTACTCTTAAAAAGGAAGAAAAATCAATAATAAATGGCAGGTAAAGTAATTTTACTTTAAATTACTTTAAATGAGTTAATTAACTTTAAATTACTTTAAATGAGTTTAAAGTAATTACCTAATTTCATGTGGATAACCCACAGGTTATGTTTAAATGATAATTTGAAAGGAGCAATGGGACAAGTTATATGTCAGTTTTAAATTCCAATCAAGAATTAAAGTTGATTCACACTATACTAATTTTTTCCAAGTTTATTTTATTATTATTAATGGACAAAAGAAATCTGAGATAAAATAAATGAAAATCTTATTTATTTATTTTTTACTTAATTTACATAACTGGGACAGTTCATAAACACCTACAATTAATTGACTAAATTAAGTATGCTTTTACACATTATATACATTAAACAAACACTGTACCAAAACAAACACTGATACACAGCACAGTGGCACACCAACAGAAGAAGAACTCGCAACTTATTGGTCTTCTCTTTGATCCAATGCTGTTACACACAATGCTGATGCAGGTTGGATCGAGGAGAACAGAAACTTGCACAACATACCAAATATGCCCTGTGCTGAAATAAATGTACATGACATCCTAGCGGATGCACGCTGTTAACAGAACACACAACTGGAAGACATCTGGTGTAGATAACATTCACAATTTCTAGTACAAAAAATTTACATAACTGCATCAGGAACTAGCTAAACATCTAACACACATCATCATCAATCCACAAGANCCCAATTATTACATGATGACACACATTTTGTGTGTTTTCCGTGAGCAGTTCTGTTCGAACAGTTAGAGTAGGGAATATTGTAGGCTATTGCTAGCAAAACAATGCCAAATATGTAATCACTTTTGGTAATCCGAAACCCCTTTGGTCCCATACCTGTTGGATTATCAAGGAACAGCTGTAATGATTAATCATAACTATGAAATAATATCTTATCTTTATTAAAGAAACAAAACTAGAACATAAATTTTAATAAATTCAAATGTTAAATGTATTACATTAACTTAAAAAACAGTTAATTTATATTAGGGTTTATCAAACAAAAAATTCAAATGTGCTATAAATAAATTTAATATTTATTTATAGCACATTTGAATTTTTTGTTTGATAAATTCTAATATAAATAAATTTATTAAATTTTAAATTTATTGTAAGTACTTATTAATCATAACTATTTAAATTATTAGTTCATTCATTAGCATATAAAAATAATCACTTTATTTTGCATTAAGAATATGTATCTTTCAATGTAATGAGGAGTCTTTTTCAACTATAGTTGTCAGTTTGGACAAAACTTGGTATACAGGTATAGAATACTTTACTATAAGTTAAAAACAAATTCTTACATAGTGCTGTCCATAAATGATATCCACACTGGAAAGGAAGAAGGGGCTTAATTAATATGGTGAAATGTTTATTAGAACATGCTAAGACTTAGACAAGAACCATCAGAGGGAGCTTGTAGGGGTTTTTTAAACGCATCATTTCTAAGAAATACGTGGGAGCATTCTATTGTGAGAAGCCAGGGACATAGAACTAAGTTTACGCCGCTTATGGGCACACAATCTCAAGATTGGCTCACTAAACTTTTCTAGGAAGGCTGTTAATGTTTAAACGATCTAGAGCAGTGGTTCCCAATCTTTTTTCATTAGCATACCCCGTGACATGTCATATCTCTAGATTGTACCCTTCATTTAAGAAATTTAGTGAGTATCCTTATTGTTAATTTTACATATTGTAACTTTAAATTAAAGAAAAAAAAACTAAATGAAAAAATTTATAATAAAGTTGTGATTGTTGCAAGGAACATATTTTACCTAATAACTTTTTAATACTATTAGTTTATGATACATAATATATTATATTTTCTGCCATAATAACTAACTTTTTTCTGTACCCCTAATCAACCTATCGCTAACCCCTAGGGGTACGCGTACCACAGGTTGGGAATCGCTGATCCAGAGGATTAATTCTAGATCTAGTCAGGATTCCTTGACACCAGTTAATCAGTTATTTTACACGCGGATTAACACACGTTATCCTTAAACTCGGGATTCAGAGGAACTAAGGAAACTTGAATGAAAACGAATGTCTAATAAGAACCAAACCATTTTATAAAACAAATCAAAATATTTAATAAATCAAATAATAAAAATATACAAGGAATGAATCAAATCTAAATCTAACTTAATCTATCTTATTTCTAACCTAACATGTGAGAGAGTTTACATCGATCTATCAGAGACTATATTATCTTCACTGTATTTTTCGTATCTGTTTCTGTATGAGGATCTTCTTCCTTCTTTATTTATATTCTTCTTCTTTCTTTGGGAGGTTCTTTTATCTTTCTCCTTTGGCAATCTTGTTGTATATTTATACTTCAATTAATCGGTCTAGCATGGCCTTGTCGGTCTTGTATGACAATCACTTGTATCGTATTCTCTTTGTATGACAATAACTCTTCTTAACAGACTGCCTCTTAACGTATTTTAGATTCTTCGTATGGCAAACCTTGTTTCAATGGACTGCGTATGTCGGACTTCTTGCGTGGCAACCTTTTTCTAACGGACTTCTTCTGTCGTATGGCTAGTTCTCTTCTTCAGTATGGCAAACCTTCCTTCAACGGACGGCATCGAAAGGCGGGAAAACAGCCCTTTTATTTGGTCTTCCGTAACATGTGCAAAAACTCGACTCATCCTGAGTTAGCCTGGGAAAGGAAATCAACTTCCTTTCAAAAATTCTGATGTTTCCTCTGGTTTTAGATAAAATCTTGTTGAAGTTGAAAATATTATTTTCTGTTATTTTAATTCTTTTCTCCAACTTATCATTTTAATTAAAATGATCCTTCCCAGAACCTTCAGATCTCACACTATTATTGATGGGTGTAGAAAAGTTTTAATTTTGTTGTGTATGGATGCTTGGACTGGTGAAAAATTGTTCTTGATATTCCATGCACAGAAAGCTAGAACTTCTTTAAATATGCTTCACAAAACTTTCACTCATTTTCTAGCAGTTTCTTAATCATAAGAAAACCAACATTTTCTTTCAGAGAAAAAACATTTGTTCTCTTATGAATTAAGAACTGCTAGAAAAAGAGTGAAAGGTTTTGTGAAACTTGTTCATGATATTGTAGAGGTGTTGAAGGAAGATGAGTGGCTCATTAGAGTTGTTATTTGTAGGCTGTATGAAGTCAACTGGTAAATGTAGCATCATTCTGTATACCATTTCTGAGAATGTGCCTCTGACATTAGGTTTAAATGTGGAACAGAGTCCAAGCAGGACTGAAGGGAGGCTTTCTGTCCAATGGTTGTGTTCACTGCATCATAGGGCTTGTTTAAGTGTGTGATGGAAACACTTTACCAATCTATTCGATGATGAGTGATAGGGAGTTGTGCAGATTCATTTAATTCCAAGAAGGGCAGTGAGTGACATGAAGAGCTGGGACTAAAACTGTCACCCTTGGTCAGTCATTATGATGGAAGGAACTCCAAATCAAGCTACTCATGTTCATATGAATGTTTTTGCTGCTGTTTCCGACCCCCCGACTTAATTAAACTTATATATAATAAAATCTATTAATTAAAACAATTAAAAAACTATTGGAGGTCATTTTTGATATCAGAAACTAGCTTTAAATAACTTTACCGAAGGAAAATCCGTGCACTACAACTTTAGAACGATGAATGAAATTTGATATCAAACTCCCATTAAAAAACAATTAAAAAGCAATTAAGCATGAATCGTGCATCATTAAAGGTAAATTAAAATCGCGATAAAATTTTTTCGCGCAGGAAAAAAATTTTGAAAAAATTTGGAGACTTAAAAAACATTCTAAAAATCCAAAAAAAACCAAGAATTTTTTAGGGGGTCCAAACGCCTGAGTTTTATGTAACACTATGTAACTTGCCCAAGGTATCTCGGGCTTGGGGCTTAAGGGGAATTAAATTAAATATGATCATCTGGCTGGTGATCTTAACTGGGGTTTATTTTAGGGGTAGGCTTATATTATGAGCACCCTGAAAAATCATGCTAGGACTTATTTTTCAGTTAGATCTTATTTTTAGGGAAATATGGTATCACTGTAGTACACATTTTTCGAGGAAGATTACTAACAACTCTGTTATCATGGGATTTGAAGTAATTAACAAATGGTTTAAAATGTCCCAAATATTTGCCTTCGTAGAAAATTTTCTTGCATCTCCTTTCTCTTTTTATGTGTTTATTTAGGGTTTCTTCTAGTAACATTACTATAAATAAAACAAAAGACTTAGTGATCTCAATTTCATGCATTAAAATTTTGTGGTTCACAGGCATATAATACCAGGAATATAAATTAGTATATAATATAGCTGTCTCAGTAGTAAATTGCTAAAATCAGTTCTTATTGCTGAATTTTTAACAATTAGTCAACAATTTGTGTAGTTTGATCATATTTATACTATTAATTATGTTTTATTTAAATACTTTTTCCATGAATTAAATGTTTTCTTAAATAGATTTTATTGTATTTGTTTTATGCTTTATTTAAGTAATAATCCAATAATAGATTTACATTTCTTGTTTGAATACTTAAATTTCTGAAATACTCAATTCTGTTATGGCTTTCACTCCTTTATTAAACTACTGGAGGAATAAAAACTTTGAAAACATTTTTCATTTGAATAATAAATGACTATAATTAATGACTGTTTGAAATAATTTACATGATAATAATGCAAATATGTTTGTGGTAGCATGAGAACATTATTTCATTGATAGCAATATATTCATTGCTGTCAATGAAAATAAGAAATTATTCTCTGTGCATAAATTACAAATATTTATAAAGATGGATTTTGCTGTGTGGGTTGATTTAGTCTTCATTCATGAAATAGTTGGAGAGAATCATCTATATATTTTAATTTTATATTTATTTAAGAATTAGAATTGCATTGATTATTAAATAATATAATATGTAAGAGAAAATTTTGAAAATGATTAATTGGATAATCTGATTTTATACTTTTCATAATATAAAATTATTTGAAACTGTTCCATAATACTCATTATTATTTATTATGTTGACTAACTTCTACTTCATTGTTTAATGCATAAGCCCTGTAGGTCTGCTACTGGCATTGTTGTCCAGGTAAAGTGACTTCTGAATAATTCGTGATTTTACAGGGATCTCCATTAGAATTTATTGATTTGAATATTAAAACATACATTTAAANGATTTGAAGTAATTAACAAATGGTTTAAAATGTCCCAAATATTTGCCTTCGTAGAAAATTTTCTTGCATCTCCTTTCTCTTTTTATGTGTTTATTTAGGGTTTCTTCTAGTAACATTACTATAAATAAAACAAAAGACTTAGTGATCTCAATTTCATGCATTAAAATTTTGTGGTTCACAGGCATATAATACCAGGAATATAAATTAGTATATAATATAGCTGTCTCAGTAGTAAATTGCTAAAATCAGTTCTTATTGCTGAATTTTTAACAATTAGTCAACAATTTGTGTAGTTTGATCATATTTATACTATTAATTATGTTTTATTTAAATACTTTTTCCATGAATTAAATGTTTTCTTAAATAGATTTTATTGTATTTGTTTTATGCTTTATTTAAGTAATAATCCAATAATAGATTTACATTTCTTGTTTGAATACTTAAATTTCTGAAATACTCAATTCTGTTATGGCTTTCACTCCTTTATTAAACTACTGGAGGAATAAAAACTTTGAAAACATTTTTCATTTGAATAATAAATGACTATAATTAATGACTGTTTGAAATAATTTACATGATAATAATGCAAATATGTTTGTGGTAGCATGAGAACATTATTTCATTGATAGCAATATATTCATTGCTGTCAATGAAAATAAGAAATTATTCTCTGTGCATAAATTACAAATATTTATAAACAGATTTAATTATTTATTATTTATTTATATATTATTTATTAGTTTTAAATACCTATCAAAACATTTTGTGAAAATGTATTTTAAAAAATGGCAATTGTCAATAAGCATCCTGTTTCCAATAAACAGTGGTTTTGTAATTTACCTATGTATCCCAAATAAATGTCACCCATTCTAGCACTTAAAAAAAAAAATGGTGTTTTTGTGGAATGTTTGAAAGTAATTTCAACTTAAAGAAGCAAGAAATTCTGAAACTGAAGTAAATTATTTATTTTGAATCATTCTTATGGAAGAATATACTTTTTATTTTATTCTTCATCCTGTCATATATTTTTTAGTATTTGTTTTATTTTAAATTTTTCATATCTTTCAAAAACTTATATAGTATTTTGAAATGTATTCTAAATATTTCAGTGTTTAAAAAGTATGACTATGTTTAATTAAAAGAAAGTTGTTTTATTTCACTTATAAAAAAATAAATAATTTCAAGAATTTATCAAAGATCAGTTTTTATATAATTTTGATATCTTATAAATGAATTTATAGATTTAAAAAATTATTATAAATGTAATAAAACATGATTTTTAAAGTTATATTGTATATTAATCACTTAAAATTGAAGACAAAGTCTGTCAAAGCAGTCAATTTCTTATTCACTTTCATTTTCCAGAATATATTCCAGGACAACCTGCTCTTTCCTTCTAAGTTACTTGGTCACCAAAAATTTAAAAATTCCTTTAAAACATGAGAAAATGATTCAATTTTCAATTTTAAATGATTAATATGAAAATTTTACAAAATAATCTTGTATAATTTACAGTTATAAAATAAATAGAAAATTATAAAGAAATTTTTAACACCTGAGTAAATAAACTAACCCGACTTCACTGCCTGTAACCGGTGTGCTTCTCCAATGAAAGCAGAGGAAAAGTCCTCCGCTTTCATTGGAGAAGAAGCATACCGGTTACAGCTGTGAAGTTGGGTTAGTTTAAATAATTAGAATTTTGATTACTTAAATCTGTTAGTGATTGCTAGAATTTATCACTACAATCAATTTATTAAATACTGTATAGAATAATTATATATTATTAATTAATAATTTAATATAATGTTATTTCTTTACTCTTTGAAGGAAGATTATACTTTATTATGATGTTTCAGCAATCAAGAAGACAAACATTATTATTTGTTACATGAAATTTTAAGTACAGTAATGTTTTTATATTTATGTGCTTCTAACAACAAATTACATATAGATAATTTCTATATATGTTGACACACAAAAGTGATAGATACCCTTAAAAACTAGTACTAATATATGTACAGTACAGTACATACACATAAAGAATAAAGGTAAACAATTAGACAAAGAAAAGAAATGGATAGGAATAAAATGTATATAGCTAATTCTTGTATACAGTATCTGCATTTATTTTTAACAATACAGGAGTTTCCCCACTTACAAACTTTCAAACTTATGAACAATTTGACCACATATGTAAAATTTATATGGATTCCAAACTTCTCTAGCCAGTCGTGGGGTGGCATTGAAGTCATTATTACTGGCCAAAGACTAAATTTTTAATAAATAATTAATGTGAATTTATTTTTATTGCATACCATCATTTTCTGTTTTTGTGCAAACTCCAATGTTCCATCACTGCTTGAGGTGGCATTTAAGTTGGTAATATTGGTGTAATGGTATTTTACACTATGGTTTGCAGTTTTTATAAACTTTTAAGATTAGTGCTTCAAAACATAGCAGTAAATTTAACAGAGGAGATGAATGCAAGAAGTGTAGTTCTATTACCATGAAAACTATATGACATTGTAAAACTAAGTGTGTTACATAGAAAAACACCATGTTTGAAACACTATTAAGGAGTAGTGAGCAGGTAAATGAGAGTAATGTATTCTATTATATACATTGAAGAATCAAACACTAACAATACATAGTTATTCTGTGTACAAATGTATTTTCTAGGTTAGTTTTCAGCATAACATTTTGACTTAAAACAACACCTATGGAACATACCCTGTTCACAAGTAGGGAAGCACCTATATATAAATATTTTGTATCTATATTTTTGTATTCTTCCTGTTAGAATTAATTTGTTATTGATAAGATTATAGTATTATCAATGGAAAAGTTTCTGTTTTGTAATACATTATAAAATAAAACTCATGTAATTTTTAGATCTAACGAAGTAATNTAAACAAAAGAAAATGACTGAAATTTTTTTGAATCAATTTTAATTAATTTAAAAAGGAATTTGACTTAAAATAAACTAAGATGCTTTCTTATAAAAGCTATGTGTAATTCAAAGCTAGAAATTAACAACAATTAATTTCACACTTTCCTTATGTCTTCCATCAATACTTTATTAAAAACAAATATTTTAGGTCTGGTTTACGGGCCTACATCAAGTAAACTATAAGCAGCCCATAAACTAGAATGTTTGTTTTAATTAATAAATTATTACTGGAAAACATATGGGAAGTATGAAATTAATAATTTCATGTAAAATTTTTAATAATTAAAATTTAATTTTAATTAATTAATTTAGAAATGCATAGAGAAAAACTGACTTTTATCATGATAGAAATATTTCAAAATGGTGATATCAGTGAATTGTTTAATTTCAAGTCTATTTGCTCTGCATATACATAATTTATATATACATAATTATATTGTATATACATAATTTATATTGCATATACATAATTTATATTGCAATGTAATCTGGTTATTTATATCATGATTCTATTTACAGTAGACACTACTTTCATAATCATGGATAATGTTACAATCAATTGTTATTATTGAAATTAGCATGTTCCAAGACATATAAGATAAAATACATTATAAAAATGTACTTATGGATTATCATCCTGCCATTACCAAATTGTGACATGCCATACAATAGTCAAAATGTTGCTCAATTGAAAAACAGAAACTTAAATTTGTCAATTTAACAAATTACTTTTTTTATATTAGTATTCTCATTCAAATAGTTTTAATATTTTAGTAAATAAAACATGAGAAATATTTATATTTATTATTACTGTAACATACTTAGATTCTTTTAATTCTTAATAATTGTATGATGCTAAAATGTAGTAAATTCAATTTACAATACTTCTTTATAATAAGATGACCACTTTTTATCCAATTGTTTTTAGTACTTTTTGAACCTTATTTTTCATTTGAAATGAATTGTTCTATTCAAATTCAACAATATACCAATTTAGTTATTCTCTTGATTATCCATGTTGAATATTATGCTTTTTTTTTATTTTTCCATCAGGTTGAATTTATTTCAGGTTGTCAGGTTGAATTTATTTTATAACCACTTATTTGTCTGTATACAATCAATACAACTACATTCATTTTATTACATCCACATTTTGGATTTTTTCCCTTTCTAAAGCATTACTTCATTTTAATACTATTTTTGAGAAAGATTTCAAAATGTAAAACACCATAATCCTGCAGAATATGACATATTGAAAATCATCAACTTCAGACATAGAAAAATTTCAAAAATTGAAAGAATAATCCTTTCTCCATAAACTGTCCAATCAACAAAAATTCTCAAACTGAAAATTAATTAGTATGTAATATGAAACTCTATATGGTATGTTTGATTTCTCAAAAAACAGTTATTCTGATTTTATGAACAAAAAATAATATTAAATATTATTGAAACAAATTAATCTTAACTAAAATTTTTTTTTTGTGAAATAACTAAATTCTACACAAGAATTTAACTATTTTATTAAGTCACCCATTCAAATTTATTTATGTCATTTCTTAAGTGACATGACAGAGCAAGAAAGCAACGTGCAATGTGACACATGGAAAAATAACACACAAGTATCAAAATTTGACTTGTAGCCATCCACCTCAAAGTAGGTTGCATCAGAATATATCACTTTTTCCCAATTCTCCACTGTCCAGTGTTGATGTTCTTTGCTCAGGATAGATTTTTTTTTGCTCTATAGCTGGTGTCAAAAGCCACTTTTTGGAGGGATATTGACCTGGCAGCCATATTCCAGAAGGCAATGACGTACAGTGGAAGTATCTATATTAACCCATAAGAAACAATCCCTCTTTTGATGTTTCCACTAGTCTTTTTCAGGTCTATGATACTAATTCTTCAAATTACACTACCATCTCTAGGGTGTTATTTTTTCTTCCACAACATCTTTTGTGGGACATGTCACTGTCTCCTTATGCAGTTTCATGATGCACAAAACACTGGATTTCCCTATCCCAACTGCTTTTATGATTTTCTAGGCAGTGTAAGTGAAGTGTTTTTGTCTAAAGCAATTATTTTAGCTCATTTATGAAGCATGATGCCCATGATATATTTAATATAAAAGTTTTCAATGAAAATTATGAACTACTTAATCACATCTTCATCCTATGAAATGTCAATTCCAACAAAGTGGAAGTGTAAATAATAGCAGAGTAACACAACAGACAATTTTAGACTTGCAAATATCAGTCTGCTGCAAGCCTAAACTTGCATGTGTCCATTGCAGACTTAGCATTCTTTTGCTTGTCCCAACTAATTTACACAGTACTGTATACAGTGTAACCAATTTCCATTTTTAAGTATAATTCCTTTCAAAACTTATTTACATAAATGCATATTAGTATATTAGTATTATTGAGAATTTCTCAAGAATGTGATATGATGACCAAATTTGGAAATTAGTTTAATAATCATCATTTTAAAAAAATGTAGCCTACACAATATACCTAATAAAGTATAAGAAAATACACTCAAAACACCTTGTAAATGTAGGTGTTTTGAGTGTGTTTTGTTGATATGATATGCAGTCTATGATGAGTATAAGAAAATGTTCTGTTGATCAGTGAAATTATCAATAATGTGACTATTGAGATAAAAATGATAGTGCATATGATATTGTCTATCCCAACATGACCTCAGGCTTGCCGTAAGCGGGCGTGCAAGGCATGCACTGCACGCGGGCGGCACGTCCAGGGGGCGGCAAATCGAGCAATCGGTCATGTAATATTGAAAGTCATTGTCATAATACCCACCCTACTTATAGCATAAGAAATGTTTTCGCATGGAGAAAAAACTCCGACCAGCACGCAATTACTATATTCTTATTTATATTATAGCGTAAACAGTGTCTTTATTGGCATTTATCAGAATTAAGATGCAATGCGAAACGTCTTTCGGCAGGTTGAGCCATCCGGCAGCGCCCGAAAGCCAAGTACCCATAGTCGTGCTATATGACAGAAGTTGACAGGACTGGCGAAAATAGGGAATCCCCACAGAGCTTCCTTCTCAGTTTGTACTTGTACGCATTCGAACAGTTCTATCGCGTATCAAATTGCAATTATTTTGTTAATAATTCTTCTGACATGGATCTAAGTATAATTAATGATATTTTAACTTGGTTAGAATTTAAATCTGAAGCTTAAAGACGATTCAAGTAGTGAAACAGACATTGACGGTATTGATTTGTTTAATGAAATCAATACTTTAAAGTTGTATTTTCCAGAAAACCAGTCTAATGATCCACAAACCCTATTACAATATCTTTTTACTAATGACTTAATTAATTTCAACATTTCCGAACACANTCATCATCAATCCACAAGACATGCCAAAATTTCTTACTCAGGGCATCACCTACATGAAACCTAAAAACAACAAAACCACAGACCCCACACAATACAAACCAATTACATGTCTTCCAACACTCTACAAATTATTGACATCCTGCATTGCAAACAAAATATACAAACATGTTGAAGAACACGACATTCTTACAGAACAACAAAAAGGTTGCCATAGAAATCACAGGGGATGCAACGAACAGTTACTCATAGATTCAGTCATTCTATGGCATGCACACAAACAACACAGAAACGTACATATGGCATATATAGACTATAGAAAAGCATTCGACAGTGTTCCACACAGTTGGCTGCTACATATTCTACACATGTACAAAATACATCCATCACTCCAAAATACATCCGTCATTGCATTCTTCCAAAACATTATGCAGCACTGGCAAACAACACTGCATCTCAGGGTTAGTAACACTTCCATACAAACAAATGAGATATTCATTAGGCAAGGAATTTTTCAAGGAGATTCCTTGAGTCCTCTCTGGTTCTGCCTAGCCCTGAACCCATTATCCAACATGTTAAACAACATGCAATATGGCTACAAATCACACTTTCATATACTAAGGACATACAAATGGAGTTTGGCTTAGACAAATGCAAAACACTTCACATAGAAAAAGGCATCCTGAAGAAAGAAGATTTTGCACTTGGAAATGGGACATTACTGAATCCATGGAAGAGGGCAAGTTCTACAAGTATTTAGGATTCCAACAGGCCAAACTAACAGAACATAAATAAATAAAGCAAAGATTAATTAAAGAATACCAAAGTAGGTTAAATGCTATCCTCAGAACACAAAGTTAAATGCAAAACACACAGTTAAAGCAATAAACACATATGTCGTCCCAGTACTCACATACTCTTTTGGAGTTATACGTTGGACTCACACAGATCTTGAGTAACTCCAAAGGAAAACAAGAATAACGCTTACTAATCATAAACAACATGATCCTAAATCTGCCATAGAAAGATTAACCCTTCCACGTAAAGATGGCGGATGTGGCCTGATTGACATAGTTAACCTTTACTACAAACACAGTCAGTCACTGCAAGAGTTTTTTTACAGGAAACAAGAAACATCACAATTACATAAAGCAGTAACTCTAGCAGACTCAAATAACACACCATTAAACTTACACTCACATCATCCAGACTTGACACAAAAGTAGTGATGTAACGAATATTCAGTTACTATTTGGTATTCGGCCTATCTGGCCTATTTTTTGCTATTATACCGAATACCTAAAAACAGGAGTAAGAAATAAGAAAAACACAGTAAATTTTGGTATTTAGATTTAATGTTATTGGGTTAGTGTTGTTTGTTTATATTTATTTATAACTTATAACATGCACAAAATAAAAAAGAACATAATATTAGTCACTTGTATTCACAATTTATAATTACAAAGATCAGCACACGTACACACCTATTCATTCGAGAATCGTCGCACATCTGAGGGTCTGACCCTGCCTATCCTTCTTTTTAAGCACTAGTCTTTGCCTTTCCCTTTCTCTTTCCTCTATCGCTCTAGTCCGTGTATGCCTATGCATACATCATAATACACCCTCACGATACTTTCGATTTGTCACTTTTCTGTCGTAGATTTTTCATTTTACAATTGTGTGACTCATAGCCTGGTGATAACGGAGAAAAGAGACAGATAGCACGTCGGTATAAGTCACAGTTATGATTTCACAGATTCGAAACAGCTTGGTAGCCCAAACGACCCCAGGCTTTCGCCCAAGCTAAGTGCATTACAAGCATTTAGCTTTCCGAAGTCTATGATGACAATTGTTTGGCATTTACGGCTGTGAATTTCATGCCAATAAACTGCCTTGAACAAGTTGAGGCAGCTTATTGAGTTGATAACATAATCGAACAAGTTGATTATGTTATCAACTCAATATCATATTTATTTTCACATTTTCTCTTTGCGGTCCTTCTCTGTTCTTCTTCTGTTATTTACATGTGTAGCTCATTTCATTGTTATCCACATTTGATATCATCACTTATCACATACTGCCATGATGCTCTTGTCTGAACTGTCAAGAATTAACGCGATTGGCGAAGCATAGTGACAGTGGGCCAATAGAGAACAGGATCCTTGCCATAATGGGGTTTGCACGTGAATTTTCGTACGTGTGTTAATCAAGCCGAATAGTTTGGCCGAATATTCGTCTATTCAGCCATGCTCCTAGCCAAATATTCAGTATTTGGCCTGAGGCCGAATATACTATTTGTTGCAACACTAATAAAAAGCATAGACACCATTAAGCAATCGTGGGCTTGAAAGGCACTCCGTGGCAAGCATCCTTACGACCTGGCCTAGGATTTTGTTGACAAAACTGTATCAAACAGCTAATTAAATCAGGGATGCCTCTTTGGGGAGACGGAAGGATTCGTGATTGCCATACAGGATCAGGTCATGAATACTAAAAACTACAGAAAACACATACCCAAAGATACAACACTTACAAATGACAATGCAGAAAATGTCACATCATGCCAGAAACTATACAACACATCACTTCTGGTTGCAAGCTCTTGGCACAGACAGATTACTTACATAGACACAATCAAGTAGCAAATATAATACACCAAGAGCTTGCAAAGAAACACAAATTGGTAGACATCCACAAACCATACTACAAATACATTCCACAGACAGTATTGGAAAACAACACACACAAACTGTACTACAACAGAGCCATAATCACAGATAAAACAATTTACCACAACAGACCAGACATCACATTCATTGACAAACACAATAAAATCACATACATTATAGACATAGCCATTCCAAACACTCACCATGTACAAAACACATGCACTGAAAAAATTAGCAAGTACACAGAACTCACCACGAAATAAGGCATCTGTGGAGAATGGAAAGGGTGCTTATTGTACCTGTTGTTCTCTTCTGTACGGGTGTGATACCCACACATACACACTACACAAAAGCCTGGGAACATTACAATTGAAAAGAAATACATACATCACACTACAGAAGGCCACTATATTGAATACATGCCATATTATTAGGAAATTCCTGAATATAGACACTGACATACTTATTTAATTTTAGTTTTGTTTTAGTTGCTATGCCTTGACTCTGGTCCGGCATAGTACACAGCCACCAGTGTGAACCGAGTATAACCCACTAAACCCAACATAATAATAATAATAATAATAAGCACAGAGCCCAAACAGTTAGGATTTGAAGGTTGAAATTTGTAGACAGGATATGTCATGAGAATGTACAGTACACTAAAAAGGAATTTTTTAAAATTCCCCTGCAGGAGAGATGGACAGGATTAAGGCTTCCTGCGAAGAACTTGGTTTCTATTATACTATTTTAGATGCGGTTTTTTGTGTTTTTGATTGCATTTTATTAGGGTATGTCACGAGAATGCACACTAAGAATGTACACTTCCCTTGTGGGAAATGTTAACAATGGAAGTGTTAAGAATGAAAATGTTAAGAGAAAGCGATGTGCAAGATTTACAGGCGTAGATGTGTTTTTTTGCTTTTATGTGGGTAATCGAACATATTTTTAGACCCATCTAAAAATTTTCTAATTAGTCTGGAAACAAGGGGACCTAATTCTTGCATTCTGTGAAAACAGGTAAGATTGCATGTAATGTAATAATCTTAATCTTCACTATTGTTACTCTTTGCCTGAGCAATGGTGGGCTTATCTGCTAGTGTTAATATAAGACAGTAGTCTGATTCAGTGATGTGATGATAAATTTTTAACAACTGGCTCACTTCAGGGATGCTGGGAGAGAATGAGGGGAAGAAGGATAAATGGATGCATAATTTTCAGAAATCCTTTTTAAAGTATCTTTTCATGTACATGCTTATATGTTAAAAATGTTTTGGAATCATTTTTAAAATAAATTTTTATAACAGAGTAAAAACATCAATATTTTGTTTATTTGTTATATTCATATACAAATAAAATTTCTCTTAAGTTTCATAAACAACTTCAAAGTTTAATGAAAAATTATAAATAATTTTGTAAGTTCCAAACAGCAGTTTGGTTCAGACTAAAGTCTTTTCCAATTTATTGAGTATTCTAGTGTCTGGCTAATCTATGGTTTTTATTTAGCCACAATTTTACAAAAGACATAGCATCCAAATCTTTTAATTCTTTTCCTAGTAAACTGATTGTCATAAATTCAGATATATGTTCAGCAGTTAAAGAATTTTTTAATTTTGTACATATTACATTTATTAATCCTAGATCAGGAACATAAAGCTTTGTAGATTTTACAACTGTTTATTTTATTAAGTAGT
This sequence comes from Centruroides sculpturatus, assembly GCF_000671375.1. Lineage (NCBI taxonomy): Eukaryota > Metazoa > Arthropoda > Arachnida > Scorpiones > Buthidae > Centruroides > Centruroides sculpturatus. The sequence continues at coordinate 160,706 of NW_019385449.1, read as the reverse complement.
TTCATGTAAGAATACTGACTCAGTAATATAAGAAATATATGATGAAATATACTAATTTTGATACAATTCAGTCAATAAATTATTATAAAGTTTATTTGCAGCAATTAACACATTGATTTGCATGATGTTTTTTGCTATATACATGGTTGCACTGGCTGCGATATGTAGTAGTAATATAGTTCATTTATTCAAATGGTAGATGTGACAAATTGTTATTTCGTTTTCAGATGTTGGATTCTCTCTGGGAATGGCAAGATTTTTCTGTAAAACATTTTCTATGAAGAGGTGCAAGTATGTCTGCAAGGTGTGTGATTCTAGCATGTTCTTCATCCATGGTTTGTTTAGCTCTTCAATTAGATGGATGAAGCAATCATCTCTCTTCATTTCCTTGGTGTGTCCAACAGACAACTGAATGAATTGAATAATATTTCTGCTTGGAATGCAACAAGATGATTGACTTGCAGGTTGCACAGAACAGCAATGATTATTTTTTTCTCTGATAATTTTTGGAGGAATAAGTATATATGGATTTTCTGAAGCAGACAGGGTACAAACTAAAGAATTAAAAAAATCTATATGAATTAAGTCATATAAAGATAAAATACACATACATACAAAATATAAACATGACTATTTTTATTCAAGGCACCATACATAGCCACGAAGCTTTGTAAAATTGATGATGAGAGTTTCAATTCCACAAACAAGAATTCCAAGAATCTGCACTTGTTATGACAATCCTGGTAACGGTGTAAAAAAGGTACTAAAAACAACAGCAAGATAGTGAACAAGAATTGACAAACTCAAGTTGTAAAAATGACAAAGCTTTGTGTTCTAGGGTTATAAACTGAAATCTCTTCAGGCTTCTATGCTACTAATTACTATGAATTAATTATTGTTCTAGTTGTATTGATTCAGGAACTATTGCAGTTTTTCCTTCTATATTGTTATCTACAAAATCTCTGAAATTATTTATATTTTATTCTGAATTTCAAAACTTCATTTAATTGATCTAATTTTCTTTTACCTTTCATCCATGATGAAGTTAATACTTCATAGGGTTAAGTGGATTCATCTAATAAATCAAGTAGTGCAATCAATCAACAGTCAGTAAACTTATACTAGAATTTATTTTTAAATATTTTTTCTTCATTTAAAAGGAAAAACTAAGAAAAATTTTTCTGAATTTAGTTTCATAAAGAGATAGAACTTTACAAAACAATCACACATTTAGTAATAATGTAATTCAAAAATCAGAGATCTATTTATGTTTATGAAAGCAATAAAAATATGAAATCATGGTTTTAATATATAAACTATCGTTTATCCTTCTTCATCTATTCATTCATCAAGAATTTTAATATCTGGCATGTTAATTTTAACAATTAACAACCAGCTTGTGGGAGCTGGTTCCAACATGCCACTGGTCTAACCACCTAAGTTTAGAAAAATTATTTTATATTAATTATTAATAGTTTGCCAAAGTATAGTCCAAATAATCTGAAAATTAATATGATTATTATAGAATATTTGTGCTTAGTTGTTTATGTATATCTACAATGATTTGTTAACAGAAATGAAACAGAAAAAGGAATATACTAATACTTGAAATGGCAACTTCTAAACTGCATATTGGTAATTATTTTGCTTTGAACAACCATCCTGGAAGTGTGGGATATATGGTAGGGTGGGTTACACAAAGGTTTTATTTTTATTCTTGCAATTTTTTGCAGAGTATACATAGCTGCAGGTTATCTGCATGAAATTATGGTAAGATGCCTATTTTTCTCTCTGTGGATAAAATATCGTTTTATCGATAGAAAGAACAGTTTTCCTTGAACTATTAGACTGGAATTCAGCCCAATAGTTTGATGTTTTTTAGGAATAGTTTCCCTAAACATTGATCTGGAGTGAAAGAGAAACTAGATTGAAATATAGTTTATTTTTATCTCCTCTAATATTATTAAAAAAAAGTATTTTATAAAAATAGACATCTTTACTAATTCTTAAAAATGATATTTAGTTTTTCAAAAGACTAGACCACTTTTTTCTATAGACTTTATTCAACTCTCCATTTTTTTTTTAGACATACAAAAAGACTAACACAAACAAAATTATAACCTCATAAAACCAAAATGCCATCTGTAAGAGAAAGAACATTAACATAATATAAAATTAAAATTACATAAAACTAAATTTACTTTTATCAATATTTACTATGGGGTTCAATCTTTTCTTGATCTACCACTAATTAGCATTGTCAGGATGAAACCTCGAACTTCATATTTTTTTATTTAACAAGGGTTATTGATTCTGTGTGGATATTCATTATTGACTAATAAAAAGAAATCAGAATCACCTTCTAGCTCAGTTTCTGTAAAGTATAGTTTGTATGGCCAACAAGGTTTCAAGAACTCAATCCAATTAAGCATATCTCAGATACTTTAGGAAGATGATATATTATTTATTACACAGGGCTGTGGAGTCGGAGTCGTGGAGTTTTGGTGTTTTAGCCGGAGTCGGATGGTAAGGAAGAGTCGGAGTCGGTAGACTTTTACGCGACTCCACAGCCCTGTAATTACATCTCCTCTCAGAGCCCTTAGTCTCGAGTTTTTCGTGTTGTGCTCGAACTGACGTCATCGAACTCACTCGTGTTACTATGACTCACATAATCGGTAGTCTCGAGTTAAACTCTTCGAGCGAACTCGAAAGGCGAGCGGAAATACGTCATACTCACTTGGTTGCGTGTGTCGTTAAGCATGATGGGCTTATTTACAATGCATCTGGGTTTGCGACTATAATGAATCGACCAATCAACTTAACTGTAACAAATTGTAAACAAATCAACGTGAATTAGTTTACACGTGCTACAGTTAGAAGTTGTCTTATAGCAATATAGTACGCAGAAACAAAATGAAAACGTCCAATGTTTTATTTTTAAAAATAAGCGAAGAACAAAAAGAAATATTAGTAACATATATAGAAAATAATAAGAAAATGAACAGCGGAAAATTCGACAACGAATTTACAAGAAAAAGACAATTCGCTTTGTGGAGAGAATTACTTGAAAAATTAATTGCGTGTGTTGAACCTAAAAAATCCGTTATGTATTGGAAAATGTATTTAAACTTAATCCTTTCTTCGTATAGTTTTCTTCCTTGATCTATTTCTTAAATTGGTTTGTCTATTAAGATTATTTATTAATCAGAACTTAACACTTCTGATTAATAAATAATCTTAATGTAGTGTCTATGCTTTTAATAATCTATACATATAATTTACTATCATTTTAATACTCTTTTTCGATGAATTAGATACTTCTTTTTATTTTTAGAAAAATTTGCTGTATACATTTATTAATTATGAATTAAAGTTTTTTTTTATTAGTATTGACTTGACACGAAAAGAAATGTCATCTACTCGTGGTCGAAAAATTCGTTGCCTTCTCAAACAACGTCTTTCGGCTCTTTCTAACTCTTCGATAGCGATAAGAATTGCGTATCCGTCAGCCATTTTTACTTTCGTGTAGCGATCTCACATGCTCGACTCAACGTGAGTAGCAACTCGCATGGTGAGATGGGAAAGCACGTGAGTTAGAATACCACGTGACACCTTCAACACGTTGGGAGTTGTAACACGAAAAACTCGAGACTAAGGCCCCAGTATGACCTTGAATGTAGTCTGAAGCAGGAATGGTTAATGATATCCAAGCACTGATTAGTAGCCTCATTATAAGCATAGAGATGTGTGTCGTTTATATTGCAGCATGACATCATTCATCTTATTAAGTCTTTAAACTTTGCCCAATATATTCTGATGTAGGAAAAAAAAAAGATAATTACACACTCGAATCATCGAAAAACAAAATTATTTGTTTTTCGATGATTCAGAATAAATATTTTCTTTTGGGGTGTTTATTTTCTATTCATGTTTGTTGAACATCCTCCCTAATAGAGTAAGCATATTTTCATCATATTCTTGAAATTTATCCTCTGTTTATTTCAATATTTATACAAATAATAACTGCTATAAACTGGTTAACTTTAAATAAGCTATTGTCACAAAAACCAAAAAACTGACAGAAGCAATAAAAAACTAACATTAGCAGATATTTTCCTTCATATTAAATTGACATCTTCAGACTTTTAACATTCTAAATCCAAGTTATATGTGATGGAATGCTTCAATTCAAAATCATTTCAATTCAGGCTTTCAATTCAGGCTCATCAATTGATGGACTGGGCACCTAGTTCCATCTCATATGGTTTGGATTTAGAATGTTAAGAACTTGAAGATGATCAATTAATATGGGGGAAAACATTTGCTAACATGAGTTTTTACTATTTCTGCTGGTTTTTTGGTTTTTGTGATGGTAGTTTATTCAATTTTTATGTTCTTTCCTTATCTCTTGAACATGAGAATATATTCCATTAAAAAATATGAAAATATTTCTTAGAAATCTATATAACATACATAATTTAAATCTTCCTGATTACTGGCATGTTATAATGAATGTTTTTCTAATGATTAAGATAATTATATTTTATAAGAATCATTATCTTAGNTGCCTTGACTCTGGTCCGGCATAGTACACAGCCACCAGTGTGAACCGAGTATAACCCACTAAACCCAACATAATAATAATAATAATAATAAGCACAGAGCCCAAACAGTTAGGATTTGAAGGTTGAAATTTGTAGACAGGATATGTCATGAGAATGTACACTTTGTACCAAATTTTAACTTTCAACTCCTAACCATTTGGGCTCTGCACTTATTATTATTATTATTATTATAGACTTTTTAAATTTTAACTTTTGTATATTAATTAAATCATTCATTAAACATTCAACAAATTGAGACATTTCAACTTGTAAAAGGTTCCAAAAAATTCCATCTACTTAAAGCATATACTTCAATGGAGTTATATACTTTAAAAATAACAAAATTAAAACTAAATAAGCATATTTGGAATTTTTCTTCCATCATTGAGCTTCCATCTAAAGAATTGATCTGCTATAGCCAAACATTGTTGTGGAAACTTACTGAACTTACTCAAATGTAAGGCACACTTTTTTCAGGTTTTGGAGAAATAAGATACATGACACTAGAGATTACTAATTATGACATTACATCAAATCTAAGATGCACCCTATATTTCATAGATACTAAAACCAGAACAGTATTAGTTATTATAAGTCAATAATTCTGTTGTGTTGTTTTAATGATTTTATGACTTTTGGCCTAATAATAGAAAATATTTAAGCAGTTGACTTAACTCAATCTCAATAAGAAGACCAAAATTTTGGAAATTTTAAGTGAACAGTATGCAGAGGCACATATGAAAATATGCAAATATGCATTGGTTAAATTTATTTAATTTTGTCAGTATTTTGAGAAATGACAATATAACAATACAAAACTCTGCTATTTATTTACTTGCAATTTATACACATACTTTTACCAAAGATTGTTGATTTTTTATTTTATTTTTCTAAGCAGTAGTAATAAACACATCTTTCTTACACCTTTCCAGCAATAATCTTTAATAAACAAAAAACATTTTCTGCTCTTTTAGGGACCTGCTTCAAATTTTACTCAATTCTAAATAAAATGGCTCAATGACCATTCTATTGCTCATTGAACTGGTCATTGCTTCTTGCAGTTATATAAGATATATAAGTTTAGGGCCAAGCAATGAACATAGAACACTTTTGGATACTTCTTTTCAGTACATGCTTGAACACCTTTGAAATTTCCACTCATATTGATTGCACTATTGTACCTTTACCCTCAAATGTTAGCTCAATTCAAACCAACTTTCTTGAGAAATGGTGTTATTTTTTTATCAGGCTTTGGCTGGTGATCTTGACACTTCCACAAATCCAAGAAATTCTTTCTGTACAGTTACAGTGTTGTTCTTGAAATTTATAAATCTTATAAATGTAATTTCTGCATTCCTGAATTAACCTTTCAGCAGTGTGATAGTCAGTATGGTGCTACCCCAAAATAGTGGAAAATAAACATGGGAAATTTTTAAAGTATTTTTCCACACGTTTTTTCTCATTACCATTTTGGAAAAAGATTTTGTAAACAATTATGTCTAGTAAAGAAAAGTCTTTTTTTTATTGTTACATAATTCATTTTTATGTGAATATTTTTTCGTGGTAGTTTTTGGTGATGTGGGGGCCGAGGGGGGAGAAATTAAACTCCATGAACGATAATATGTGATATATATCGTCATCGTCTCCCTTGCCGTTTGGATTGCCGAGCTGTAACAATCAACAACATGTGGAAGCAGTTGAGTCAGAGATAGATGCTTCGTTTACAAACAACACAACCGTTTATTAAACACGAAAGAAGCTTACAAGATTTCCGCGATCTTGGAAGTTCTGTGGCGGCTGCGGCCTCTGGGTCTTCCTCTCCTTTCCAAAATAGTCCCATTTTGAAGGAGTGTCCCTTGTTCGCGAATGAAGAATTCCATCGACGATTTCGGGATGATACGGTCAACTTCCGTTGATGGAAAGATGTTGATCTGATGTCGGGAGATGGAGACGAAGATGGGTGTGAGACACACACACAACAACAGATCCGTCACTTGGAACTTTCGGAGAAGAAGCCGTCACATCCTCGAATTTCCGGGATTTTATCTGTTTTCTCTCAGATTCCCCTTTCCAATTGGTCTCTCCTCGTCACCTGATGACAATTCGAAACCTTTCGGGGCGCGGAAGAGGTCAAAATCGAAGTTTAATTCGATTTCCAACCGGAAATGGTTGACAGACTTACATTCTTCTATTGTTTAAAAGTTAGCGTCGCGCTTTCATAAAATAAAATCTATCTCTAACTACTATATATTTTTTCTTTAAAACAATTATTTTAATGCGAATTTTAGTGAGGGTTTGGACCTGTTCAGAGCCTCACAGTGATAACCCCAAAAGAATTTAACGGATATATCCGTCCCTCACTGTTGAGTGGTTAATTAATTCTGAGCCTTATAGGATAAATACCTAGCATTTTTTGCATGTATTGGTGAAAAAAACTGTTAGTGGATGCATGAGGACCCAGAAATAGCCCCCCAAAAGAAAGATATGAAAAAATTTGTTAAGTTAAATCATCAAGGAAACAAATTATATAAGTGTCGAAACGGCTTTGACATTGACGCTCATAAAGAGTAGAAGGAAAAACAAAATTTTAGATATAAAAAGAAGAAATTTTAAAATATTAAAGTTAAGATGCAGTTTAGAAAGCAAAACGAAACTAGAAAAAATATCAGACTGAACGTAGGTGTCATAGTCAATGGTTAAACGTGATCACTCTAAAGGATGGTGTCAGATAAACCATCTTCAGCCAACCTATCCCGCGAACTATCCGAAGCTCCATTTACATCTGGAGACAGGTGAAAGACGAATTAGAAAGCGATGATGTAAAGTTTGTCCAATTAGCAACAAGTCGATCTCGAAAAACCTATAAAAACACTGATTCGAAGGACAACGGGGCTTCCACTAGGACTTCCCCTGTCGAGTACACCTGTCGTGTTCATCATCCTCTTCTCTTGGTGCTTTTGCTCGCCACCATCTTGTGACTGTCCGACTCTGAACTTTAACATGCCATTGCCCCGGGGCTCCTCTCCAGCTTCACAGAAAGAAAAAGATCAGTCGTCCAATCATTAGGACCGAAGACATCTTGGAGTTTTGAATCAAAGGACCTTTTTCTAAAAATATGTAAGCATTTTCGACAAGAATAAATGGTTTTTCTGTGAAACACTTGTCTTTTGCTGCCTCTCAAAACAGCCACTCACATATGCTTAGACCTTAGAGCTATCCCGACGGTAGGGAATAAAAATCTCCTTCCCAATAGGCGTCCTTACAGATTTAAGGACTGGAAGCATTATGAAAGAAAATATGATTGCCATATGGAGTCAGAAACTCACATAGCAGCTTGTGAATTTGCACATCAAAGTTTTTATGTTCCAAATTTAATGCAGTAAAACAGGTATAAAAAATGCAAAACAAATCATCCTTTTTTCTGAATACAGTAGAGCGTTGTTTATCTGAATCAATTGGGAACTGAGGTTGTTCAAATAATTTATTTTTCGGATAACCAATTATGTACGAAAAAATATATTAACCTATCCCATGTTGAAATTTTTCTCTGTTGCATGTCGCTTTGCGTTGAATTTTCGTCGATGTTATGTCTAACGTAAACTTTTTAAAATAATAATCGTGGCTATTGTATTGTTAAAAATTATTTCTTTCTTTTCTACAAACAAAATAAATATATTGAAAAATATAAAAACAAAAAAAATTATACTTTAGAAGTTAATCTAGTATCAAAAACGTTCAATTCATTAAGACACACAGTCCTCAGAAAAACACTACACAAAAGTGCCAGTGCTGCCAACTAAAACACACATGCCAACAAAAATAATATTGGAGTAGCCCAAGATATAGCCAAAGATTGCAGCGCCACAGCACTAGCGAAAATTTGAATTTTCCGACTGGAATGCTTTCAGTTAACCAATGTTTCGGTTGACTGGCTTTCGGATAAACGATGCTCTACTGTATGTCAACTATTCTACTTGAATCGAATTTTTTAGGCACAATCTCATTTTATTACCAAACTTGGTAAATGTGTAACTGAAGCTGTTAGGCAGTTTGTATCTGTTGGTTAGCAAAAACTATTTGTCACTATCACTTAATTTTTTGAGATATCAAATGAGTGCATTTGACTTTCATTTGGTGATGTCATGATGCTCCTTTGATTGCAATAATGATACAGCTGGTTGTGTCTCATTGATTTGATTGTTAATGATTACATTAATTTCCACATTATATTTTTATGATAATGTTTGGCTACAGTATAGTTGGAAACTATAGATGGAAGCTTGAAGATGGGAGAAAAATATCAAAAGCACTTGTTTAATTTTTATTTTATTTTCAATTATAAAGCATAATGAAACTATGTTTTTGATAATATTGTGGACTAATTATTAATAAATTTAGCAATTAAAAATAATTACAGTTAGTTCCTAACTAAATAATTCAATGGTCATGTAAGTAATTTAATTTTCTTTTTGGATGTCAATATTGATTTTTTTTTATTTGATTGCCAAAAGTAAGAAAATTTCAATTTATTGTCCAGAAACTATGCAAATTAGTTAGGATTATAAAAAAATACTTCAATTATCTTATAAAGACAATCACTACTATTTTTAAACAGTTTATTATTTGTCTTAATGTATGTATTTGTAATTAATGTTGTGTTGTGCATTCATTACTGTCTAGTTTTTGTGTTCTTTGTTCTATCTAGTTTTGTTTGTCATCTTTTTGTCACTAATGCTTACCGTGCTCTGTCTCAACCTCAACTACCTTTTAACTAATCATTTGTAAATAAAGCATCTGTTGTTTCAACTATCTTGTCTGTCTCTCACTGTCTCCAGGTTGCATATCAACGACTGTCAGTCCATGGGCCAGTGGGTCGTTACAGTCTTCATTAATTATATTTGGTATGTTACAACTAGATGTTTCATAATTTGAATATAATTTATTGATCTTCAAAATATAAGTAAGTTTATACTATAAGCTTATGCTATACTCCAATAATTTTCTGATAATTTGAAATAACTCTCTTAAAATTAAAGAATTTAATATAATATATTTATTAATATATTNNNNTTTTATATTGGTGATTATTCATTATATTATAATTAATAAATATAACAAATTTAATTTGTTCAAAAGTATATTTATTTTAAATGAATTTAATATTTTGTAATTTTTACAGGATGTTTTATTTCGTAAAATTTAATATACATATTTAATGAATTAGAAATTTATACATTCATAAAGACAATAACTTAATAAGAATGAATTCCAGATGCAAAATATAATCAAATTATTTCAAGTATTTCTGCTAACTTTATTTTTTACATCTTCAGGAATAAAATGTGGTTCCTGAAGAATGCAAAAAGTAACATATATGTTAGTTTTGTGGATGGTATTTTTTCCAAATTTGCTCAAAACAAACATAGATTTAAGAGAAGTACAGCTTTACGACGAATTGCCAGCCCCTTTTGCCGATTGGTTCATGTTCATAAATATTTGTATTATACATGAATCAATCAAATGACACATTAATTTGAATTGGCATAAATTTTGAGTTTTTCTTTAGGCTTCGATCATACCATGTTGTATCAAATCAGCATTAATTGAGGCAGCGTAAGTAGTGTCTTACTATACTGTACATGGGAAATTGATATTATATATCAAACATGTATTTAAGTTAGGAAAAATAAACAGTAAGTGTGGATATTCAGATACTCAAAAAACTTCAGATCCTGAAGATTCTGAATATATAGATTAAGATTATATTATCAGATCATTAGTCAGAAGTAGCCTAAATAAGAATGTAACAAAATAAGATTGGTCAAAAATCTTTATTGCAACTTGAATTGTTGAAATTTGTCATCAATTGTTGTCAGTATCCTCACTAATATCCTCACATTTTAATTTTCTATATATTGACATCTGGTTATAAAGTCAATTTCTACATACTACCAAAACCTCATATGTGATGTGTGCTGTACCTTTTAGGCTTCTCTCTGATATTGTCAAAAACTTGCAACCTCATGTTTAAAATTTTTCTCCCTCGAAACTGTTTTTTTAGTTCATTCATAAAATTTTAGGAAATAGAATACAGGGTTTTGATCACAAACTAATGTTATATTATTGGAAGACTTCTTAATTCTATCTTCTATCTCTCTAGACAAAAGTCTATGACAGTTTGCTGTATCAAATTATAAAAATGACATCTGAATTTCTGGAATCAAAGAATTCCTCATGCAAATTTCATATGATAAATTGTCATTTTTATACTATTTTATTCAAATATTGCATAATTATATTTTTCCCAGGATTATTTATGTAAATATTTAAATATTGTTTATAATATTATGAAATGTGTTTCTTTTCATCAATAAAATCAAATTAATAAAATTTTTGATGGAAAAGAGTTTGATAGTAAGTTTTCAGACTCAAACATTTCTTGTGGTCATAAAGGCACTTTATCAAATATATTTTATTCATTTCTACAATTCCTATAGTTGGTCCTTTTATGTTTTTCCATCTCTCAGCATAAAAATATGCAGTATAATACTACTGATTTTTACAACCTCTGCTCTATCTACAATTAGCGATGCAAAAAAAGCAAAGTTGAGGCCAAAATTTTAAACACAAAAATGTGTATGTTGGACATTTAGCACCATTTTCCTGTAAGCCTAGAAGTTCGACAATGGTATTTGGAATGTCTAGCATGATTCCACTGACTATCCAAACACCATTGTCAAACTTCTACTTACAGGAAAGTGGCACTGAACGTTCGACGTAAATGTTTTCACATTTAAAACTTCAGCCTCAACCTAGCTAAAGAAAAGAAAATTAATTATAAAATGAATATTTTAAGTTCTATACCATAATGGAAAAACTTTTATTTTAGCTTAGTTCTAAAATTATTAAACCTACAGAGGCAATCAGTTAACTAAAATAAAATAAAAATTATATATATCTACATTGCCTTGAATCAAAAGATACAGTAGTGGGCACTTTGGTAGAACTGGTTAGCCATATTGCCAGTTTTGTTCGCAACTCTGCTGGAACCACCACATGGCACGAGGATATGTCAGTCTCCTGTATGACTTACTCGGAACATTAAAGTTTTTACTGTAACAATCATAGTTGAATCAAGCTTCCTCTCTTTTATAAATTTTGACCTTCACAAAGCACCCTTCTACAAGTTTGTGAGCCAGACAATCTGAACAAGTAAGTTGTATTCAACATTCTAATGGACAGTGGACTCAATCAAAGTACTGAATTTTGTTTCAGAACCAGTTCTGGGTCATTTGACCCAGAACTGGTTCTGAAACATCAAGGCACAATTTACACAATTTAATAAATCAATCACAACTGATTACGAAGAATGACGTCATGTACTGTACCTGGTATCATCTTTACCCCCATTGACTACATTGGAGGTGCAAGAAATATTGGTCCACCCTCTAGCGGACAATAAATACAATACTTAAATTGGCTGTTATAAAGAGAACGACAGACAGCAAACATCATAAATTGCAACAGCTATGAGGTATTAACACAAGAAGAATTGAGTGATCATACCCCCAGTCAATTTCTGTGCCAACTGAAGCAACTGGTAGATAAGAACAAGGCAGCAAATGAAACAAATACTAATGATGCTCTGATTGCAATGTCTACCTCCCAACATTCAAGTGATCTTTACCATGCAAGAAGAATCCACTGGACTCATTAGCTAACCTAGCTGATTGGCTACTGGAGTTAACTCCATCTTCTATAGCCAATATATCCTTTGAAATCAATGCTTTGTGAGCTGAGATCTCTTTCTGAGCTGACATGCAAGTTAGTAATTATAGATCATATTGTTCCCTGGCAATAACCATCCTTAAACTCATGCAGATGATCAAGAAATAGAAGCTCAGGTCATTTTAATCAAGGCTGGTTGCAGATACCATTACATCTTCAAATACCATGCTAAAAAATATGCTAAGCCTTGCAGTTACAACACAATATGGCATTCCAAGCATTTCTACTGACCAAGGAAGAGATTTTGAATCCTCACATTTTCTAAATATGATCAAGTTAGTAGGCACCATACACATTCAAAAAATGGCCTACAACCAAACAGCAAATGGTCTAATGGAATGATTGCATAGACAACTGAAGTCATCTATCATAGCAATTGGGAACACTGTCAATTTGATTGATTCCATTCATACAGAATTGCTAGGAATAAGATCAGCATACAAAGAAGACATCACCAAATGATCACCTAAATAATCTGGTTATAACTCTGCTAATTTAATAATTAATATTAAGTAATTTGCTACTAGAGATAGACATTAGGCACCATCTCTTAACTAAATTAATAATTACAATTTTTAATAATTTATTAAATAATTTAGAGCCATCTGGAAGAAAAGAACTGACTCAGGGCAGAGCTTGAACCTGTAACCTCTGCTTGCTATGCAGTGTGCTTGCCATCTAGTGTACTTTAATCCAAAATTATTGTTTAAATTAAATATGCATTCTATTTTTGTTCAAACATTTATATTCTATTTAAAAGTTATTATTTGCCTGACGATGACTAAAATAAATTCATTGAAAGTGCTAGCAAGAGAAAAAACTATTAATAATGCTGTACTCAGTACTTTTCTTCTTGCTATTGTGTTACTGAATATATTTCAATCAACTTTTTTATTTTCAAAAAGTTAAATATAAATATTGCATTATCTCAAATAACCAGTTGGTAGAGATAATTACAGTCAACCCCCCTATAATTACGGTCCCTATAATTATGATTCCTATAAAACTGCGAAAAAATTGTGACGGTATCCGTAAAAGAAGGTAAAAAATCTCCTATAATTACATAAAACGTCATCGGGCAGCCAAACTACTTTCCCGCCGTCCGTAGCGCCACGCTACAGAGAGATTTCTATCGTCTGGGACAGTATTATATAAATTATATATAAATTAGGTACTTTACATATAATTATATATTAATTATATATAAATTAGGTACTGTATATATAATTATATATTAACTTATTGTAACTTTGTTATAATTAAATATATAATTTCCGCCGTCTAGCGTGGCGCCACGCTACGGAGATTTTTACGCTAACTATCGTCTGTCAGTATGTAAATTAGGTACCGTAAGTCTAATACAGTACTGTAATTTTATACATTTCTTGTGAAAGAAACATTTCTTATTCAACGGCGATTAAAATTATTTATATTAATGATGTCTCCAAAGTTCAACGAAGTTTTCGCAGAAAAATAAGTTGTTAGAAATCGGCCGCTATTTGCTGAGCTGTTCCGCGACGAAAACAAGCTTTAGCAATGGCGATGTCGAATGGTGCACACTCGGTAAGTAATCCTACAATTTTTTGTTTATAGCGTAGTTTATACGGATTATTTCCAAAGAATATATACGTATTTTGGAAATGTTGAGTCGGATTAGTCTAGAATCGATTAATTTTATGGAAGAAAACCTTTCAATCAGTTGTAGTCCGTAAACTTGACACGTGTCGGGCTGTGATTGGAAGGACTCGTAAGAAATCGGATTCCTAAAGAATGGAACGTATCTATGATCTTATAGGGGGTCGACTGTATTAAATTATTTTTTTAGAGAGAAGAAGCTTACAACTATAAATATTGCAATAAAGCTAAACTTGTACACAAGTCATTGTAATTTTTTGAAAATAGAAAAATAAATTTGGAATATATTCTGTAAAATTTAATTTCTTATCCAACAACATAATATTTGAGGTGGAATGTGAGTGAAGTCTCTTCTATGTGAATTGCCGAAATATGTTCATTCTCAAAATCTGTTTGATCATTTTTTATTAAACTTTGCCATTTTCCATTAGTTGCATTGAGGAATCCAAAAACATAAAAAACGGGAGTCCATGATGTTGTTTTTGAGATAAAAAGTCATAGCATGAGTGCTTGCAACAAGCGATATTGCAAGAATTGTGTGACTTTGTCGTGTGATGTTCCATAATTGTTAGCAAGTCTCCTTTGGCTTATAGAATTGAATTTGTTCTTAAAATTTAATGGGCTAAATTTTATTAAACTTTTCCATTTCCATTAATTTCAATAAGGAATCCAAAAATGTAATGAGGGCCCATTTAAATATAAAAGATAGGAGATCATGATTTTGTTTTGATATACAGAAGTACAGTAGAGCATCGATTATCCAACTCAATTGGGGACTCAGGTTGGTCGGATAACTGAAAAAACCGGATAACCGAAAAGAAGGGAAAAAATACATTATTAGTATAGTATATTAGGATATTAGTATATCACTATTAACCAACTTCACGTTGAATTTTCATTGATGTTTAGCCTAACAAATTTTTTTTTATTAAATAATAATCGTCACTATTATATCGTTAAAAATTATTTTTAAATTATTTTATTGTCACGAAACAAACAACCACTCATAATTAGAAAATTAAGTTTCGTTTAAATACTGGCCTCCCTTCATTGGTCGAGTCGTTGATGCCAGCTAAAACACGCAAAAATTTAACAAAAGTAATATTAAAGTAGCCAAGACATAGCCAAATATTGTAATGCCACATCACTAGTGGACATTTGAAATTTGCCGACTAGAATGGTCTGTTAACCAATGTGACGGTTAATCGGGGGTCGGATAATCGATGCTCTACTGTATTAAAGGACAATATCTGTGCTCTCTGATGCAAACAGCATTGTGTGCGCCTAATGGAAAATAGATGCAAAAAAACAAACAAAACACAAGAACAAAGCAATCAATGGCAATTGCTTTGTTCTTGAATTGCCTTTCCATACCTAGCCAATGCAAGGATTGTCTCTCCCATAGCTGGCAAGTACAAGTACAAGGATTGCTTCTTCTGTACCTGACAATGCAGGAATCACTTCTTCTGTACCTAACAATGCAGGAATCACTTTTTTCTTTCCAGCTCTGCTTCAATTCTATCATGATACAACAAAGTCACATGACGTCCTAATTCATATATAAATATTATCACTAGAATTCTGTAATAAGATATAGAGTATCAAAGAGATATCAGAAACAACATCAAGCAAATAAAGGTTGGAAAAAAATGAGGATTAAATCGCAGTTTAGTGCTAAACTGAGATTTATAGTTTCTTATCAGTTCTGACTACAGACAAAACTGACCAGTTTGTTGTTTGCAAGTATGACTGTGAAGGGCCAATAGTTTCCTGTAGATTCATAGTATACAGTAATACCTCGACTTACGCTACCCCGACTTACGCAAACCCAAAGTTACGCAATTTTCAAATCTCGTCGATTCGTCTTTTGTTTGAGCGCCACGCAACTCTTGATTACTCACTCCCCCCAGACTATTGTTCAGCTTACATGTTCAAACGTGTTGCGCGGAATCGACACATAGCTACAATTTATTTTGTGTTATTTACTTCTGTATTTGTTATATCTACAGAGACTTGAGAGACTCTATGTGGTGATTTCTTGTAACCGTGAACGAATCAAAAGACGAGATAAGATTAACGAGAACATTTGTTAGCTTACATACATCCGACTTGGATTTTACATAAATTGTGAAATTACACCCCAACTTATGCGAATTCAACTTACACGGTTATCACGTAAGTTTGGAGTATTACTGTATTGCATTAATCTAAAATAATTTTTTACATGTGTGGCTTGATCAAGTTTTATGTTCTTAACTTCCTTCCCTTTCTTTTAAAACTAGTACTTCTGGGCTTTGTACATCTGACCTCATCCTTATTGGTTGGTCTGATGTGTTCTTTAAAACAAAAGGGGTAGAACATGATTAGTCAGAAGAACTAGTTGGCAAAGTGGGTATATAGAGATGGAGATGGATGAGACAAACAACTTTTGGGATTGAGTTTTTTAAGAGAGAGTAACACGTGTTTCAAGAAGAACGAAAACTGAATTACCCCTCCTCATTGAAGAAAGAAGACTCCAGGTTAATTTTACCAACTGTCTCCCCTTTTTTCTGAATTCTTCCATCTTAATTTTTCTAATTTTTTTCAAAATTCCCATCTTGATCAAGGGCTAAATTACTTGTAAAAACTAGCTTAAGTTTCCTTTATTTATTGTTGCATGGGACTTTATTGGTCATATTGTAAATTTTGTCCCAATTTACTATATACATGTTACCGCTAAAGNGCCCTTTTCCTCGCGGTTGTAGCACCAGTCAACTCGCACGAACAAATATTGTCGCGTCATTCTTCTATGTCCTATGTATCTTAGCCCTGCTTCGATAATTCGTGTCGCAACGAACGTCGCTACCTACGCTACGTCACGTTATTACCTTCCTCATTGTACTACGTTTTTGCCGCTACTGCTCGTCAGTCATAACCGTAATTAGTGTCTTCAATTGTCACCTTGTAAACCTACCTGTTTCAACTACTATTGTCGCGCTATTCAACTGTTACCTGTCAACACTGTACCTTATTGTATGCGCTTTTTGTTTCAATACCTCAATGTATTGTCTTTATTTTATTAAAGACCGATGCAGGGCGCTCATGGGGTCCCTTGACCCTTGGTTAACTACTTTCCCTCTTTCCTATCATACTTTAAATTCTCCTTCCCTATAACCTCTTCACAATAAACTATACTCTCTTCCTCCTCTTCATGTCTAAAACGGGCTATACCTACGAGTTCGGCCTCGTTTTCTTTCTTAGCACTGTCATACTCCTGAATGCAAATTTCATTTGAGGTAGTTAAGGATTTATAATTTTGGCAGTCCTGTCAAGAATGAAAATAATATTGTTGTGAAGTGCATTTGGTTAGAAACAATTAGCTCCTGGGGCTTGAGTGAAATAGGTTGGTGAAGGAAAAACACCCAATTGTATGGACTGATTAATGTGAAGGACAAAACAAAAATACAATCATTGTTTCTTTGTGGCTTTATTTCATACAAACTAGTATATTTGAGACAATAACTCACAAATCTTTTGTCTCAGGTCACAGTTTTATGGCAAGTGATCACGACTTTTATCTCATTGAAAAGGTGGAAAGAAAAACTCTGTTTCTGTACACTCCACATAAATTGGGTGAAACTGATTCTAAGTTTTAGGGAAAAAATCCCATTTAAAGTTGTTGAAATGGATAAAGAAAACTTAAAAACCTAGAACTATTATGTGAACAATTTGTGCAGAGGTAAGAAGCTACAGATGATTCACAAGTTTCTATAAGAGATGCTGTATATTTTTGGGTAACAAAGAAGAAACCAACAACACTCTTGGTACAGTACAATCATAGTGATATTATTGATTGGCAAGAGATTTGTTTAGGAAGAAAAGGAAGACCAATCACCCAGATTGTTGATTTGCTTCCTAAACATCCTGAAGATTGACCTATTAAAAAAACATGATATCAAGATCTCCAGAAACTTTTGCCATATATACCACCTACATACCATAGCTTCTACTCAAATATCAAAATCTCAGAAGATGGTGGTGATGCTAGTAAAGTAGAAAATATTGATAAATATTAATAGATGTTAGTGTCTTTAGTGATGTTCTTTGCTTAAACTTCATCATGATTATTATTTATAGTTAACTGATGACTGAATGATGACTGAACAATGAGATAAATAGAAAAAAATATTAATGAAAGGACTTTCCATTATGTGCAGTTATAAAGAAGAAAGTAAGGTTTTGTTATTGCAGTTACATTTTGTATTTCAGAATTAATCCATCATTAAAATATTGAATTTTTCTTATTATTCTAATTTGTACACCATTATTTTCTTACTGCATTGCAATTAGAATTTTTTTAAGATTCAAGGATTAATAGGAAGTAAGAAAATCCTAATACCTTATTATAATTGTTTTTTATTATATTATAAAATGATCACATTTCCTTTTTTCTTAAATATCTCATTTTATCTAATAATTGGGATAATTGTTATTGCTTTCAGTCTGTCATTTCTTTTGAATTACTCCTAAGAATGCTTATGGATACATAAAAAAATGAAAAACTGCATTTTATTAAATGTTATTAACTTAGGTATTTATTTTTGAATGCAAATCAACTATGAAAATATTTACTTGGTTATTAAAACTTTTTCAGAGAAATGAAGATCATGTGAGGATGGGACATATGGTCTCATGTTAATATTAATCTTTGTTAGCATTAACCAGGAACATAAATCTATCTATAAGAATATGCTAATGTGAAATCTGTTTTCATTTTGTTAAAGCATTAAATTAATGCTATATACTGAGAAAATTTATGTAAATATATTTATTTGCTTTTATTTTTCCTGTTTATTTGTAACTTACCAACAATTTTTTACAACAAATATTTTGCTGGGTGCAACTAATATATATATATATATATATGTTACCATTAAAGCTCGAAATCCGTTAATGTGCACATTACCTAGCTAATCTGCAGATTAACTAGGGTGATTCGTTAAAGCTGCGAAAATTATTCCATTTCTCAAATTACCTAGGTAATATTCAGATTATCTAGGTAATCTGCAAATTACCTACTAGGCACTCGGTAAAGTGAAAATAAGATTTTTGCTGGAACAATAGCAACGTTTCTGTACGCTTAAATTAACATAATGTTATTTATTTAATTTTCAATATCTAAAGAATCAAGTTAATACAATCAACAAATTAGTTGATTGAATCAATCATCAA
>NW_019385449.1:81778-140446 GCF_000671375.1 Centruroides sculpturatus | reverse complement strand
TTTTTTTAATTGATTGATGATTGATTCAATCAACTAATTTGTTGATTGTATTAACTTGATTCTTTAGATATTGAAAATTAAATAAATAACATTATGTTAATTTAAGCGTACAGAAACGTTGCTGTTGTTCCAGCAAAAATCTTATTTTCACTTTACCGAGTGCCTAGTAGGTAATTTGCAGATTACCTAGATAATCTGAACATTACCTAGGTAATTTGAGAAATGGAATAATTTTCGCAGCTTTAACGGATCACCCTAGTTAATCTGCAGATTAGCTAGGTAATGCGCACATTAACGGATTTCGAGCTTTAGCGGTAACATATATATATATAACTGATGTTTTTGTAAAGAATTGAGTACAGACATAGAGAGCATCTCAAAGCAGCATGGTTGAATCATTGAAGACAGTCAGAAGCAAGGTTCTAATATTTGTATAATTTTATATTGTCTGAAACTGTATCTATATAATCCTCATGATAACTTTTTAGTATGATAATATTCAAATGAATATTTCTGATAAATTGATATTTTCCACTTAAATAAAATTTGTTTTCTTAAACTGCATTTAACTGGCTACTTCATCATATTTAACTTTAAAATATTTGAAATTTATTTATTTATTTTTTGTTTGTTCATGATATATCATGATTCATTCAGGACTGAACTCATTATGTGGAATATCTCCATATAAAATGAAAAGATGAGCATGAAATATGAATAGAAGAATTCTTTATTTCATGTTGAAACAGTTGACATACATTATTTATAAAATATGCCACTCCACCAGCTGGGCAGTGGCACAAATATGATGCCCGATTGTCACATTTGCCAGTATGGAGCATTGAGTGAGTATATGTCTGAATGCTAACAGGGGCACTTCCAGCATCTTCTATGAGACATTCCTATTTGTCATGGACCAAGTTATGTTTTACATTACTTGTTATTCAAAAGTTATTGTTCAGTCATGAGTTATTGAAAAAAAATAAATATTCAGTCTCAAATTGATCACCTATATATTGATTATTAATCAAATTTTTAATTTTTTAATAATATTGAATTAATAATAATTTATTCTTTGCTATTTTGTGTGAATTGATCAATATAATAATGTTTACAAGTATAACAAACATCGCAAGTCCAATATGTATATAGAAACATCATCAAACAATTGCCTAAATAATTGGGCTATAACTCTGCTAATTTAATAATTAATGTTAAGTAATTTGCTACTAAAGGTAGACATTAGGCACCATCTCTTAACTAAATTAATAATTATAATTTTTAATAATTTATTAAACAGTTTAGAGCCATTTGGAAGAAAAGAACTGCCTGGGGTGGGGCTTGAACCTGCAACTGGCAAGCACACCACATGACAAGCGGAGATTGTGGGTTCAAGCCCTGCCCTTTTCTTCCAGATGGCTCTAAATTAATAATTACAATTTTTAATACATTATTAAAAATTGTAATTATTAATTTAGTTAAGAGATGGCACCCAACATCTATCTCTAGTAGCAAGTTAATATAAGTTAAATTTAATATTAATTATTAAATTAGCAGAGTTATAGCCCGATTATTTAGGCAATCATTTGGTGATATAATAATATCTATCATTAATTAATATTGATTTTTTTTTTAGATCAGCAGTTAAGCAGAAAAAGTTTTGAAATTGATGATGATGAAGCAGATGAAGGAGATTCTTTTGATAATGTACAAACTACAAAATTAAGAAATATGTTTAATTTTCATGATAGAGCAAGTCTTACAAATATTAAACTTTGCAAAGTGAGAAAAATGCCTTTGTTTTGTTAGTTTAAACTAGTATTACCTTCAATATAATTAATACTTTAAAAATTCTGTATTTTTTATAACATTATAGATTAATTTGATAGGAAAATAAAAATTTCAATTAATTTTTAGTAAAAGTTGCTTATGTAATAATCCCTTGATTAACATGTTTCTTGAATTAGTGTAATTTATAAATTGATAACAAGCATGGGTACCAATATGGTAAAATTATTTGGGTACAGACCCTAATAAGTTCCTTGTAACAATTTCTTTTATATTTTAAAAAACAAAACTGTTATTTTTTAACAAACAAAAAAACTCTAATGTTTTTTATATTTAAAAAAAATTGAATTTTACAACTTGTTAAAATTTACATAAAGGAATGGTATTAAAATGCGTGTTTTACAAATAATTTATAAAATCAAATTCATTTGAAGTTGCTGAGGCTTCCACATCATTTTGCTGCTGCCAATTTTGTCCCCAGGAATTTTGCTGGAGACAGTTTTGACATAGGACAGTTTGTTGCCCCCAAGTGGCTACTGAAAGTTGTTGGCTTAAAGGGTTAGTCCAGAAAAAAGTCATCTGCATTATTTTTGAAAAAGTACATACAAATCTCAGACCATATTTGATAATTCTTGTAACTGATATCATTATTTAGATGAAGAAGGTTATGACGTTTTTTCTTTTATCAGTTAAAATGCAAATAGAAAGCAGGCTTAAATTATATTCTTGTGGGTTTAGTGTTTAAATTTGGTTTGTGTTTTGGTGGGAGTCTGTAAACCTTTCACTCTGTTATTTGAGCAGAACATAATTTTGGTTTTTTTCATTTCATATTAAAATGATTATGAATTTTTGGCTACTTTTGGGCTAGATTTTGTGATTGGCTATTTAAAAATCTTAGATATCTGGTTACACTGATGTAGGCTTAGAATGCATGAATTGGTTATATATCCATTACATGATATTGTTGGGATTGTTAGACCATTACATGATTTCACATATATTAGAGTTGAGTGGTTAAATTGTCACCACAAAGTTAAGACAATGTATGCAGGAACTACAAATCTCTAACAAAATTTCCTGTGTTTAAACATTTATTTTTTGCTTTGTCTTATTATTCACAGATTAAGTTTTCCTTCTTCAACTTAAACAGTGATGTCACAAACTTACATTAAAAGTCAGAAAGGAGGTAACCTGCTAACATTTGAGGATTGAGAAAAAAGATGCATACAAAGTTAAATGGAAGTCAATAACTATCATACTAATAGATGCCCAGCTAGAGGTCACATTGTGATAATAGAATAAATAGCAAGTAAATACATGTAATCACCTGTTTTCAATGGCTAATGTTTTAGCTAACGTACTTATTGAGCAGATTAAGGAACAAACTACAGATAGTACTGAAACTCTACACCAGATTATAGCACAGTCTAGCCATCAGATTTCAGGTCCTGCAGCAGCTAAATTACTAACAATACAACACATTAAGTAACTAAAATAAGTATGATTTTAGCCTCAAATACAAATTAAAACAAATAGCATATCAAAACATAGCTAAATGTGAGAGCTTGTAACATCAGGATGAGGTGGAAAAAAGGCTCAAGTTATTCAAATATAACTTTTATTAATATTGGAATACATTTTGGGTGCTTATACTCCTCCTCAGGCCATTCAAAGAGTAAACACAATGGCAAACATGGCAATTAACAGAATGAATCTCTAAATTATTGTAGCAAAACAAAGTTTACAGAATATTATATAACCCAATGCACTGTGTATACAAATACATAAATTGCTAAATTAACACTAATTAATTTGTGTTATGTGATAATAAAAACTTATCAATGGTTGTAGTTAGTTTTGAACCAAAAAATTAAGTTGTTTTCTTCATAAACATTGGTTTTTACTGAATTTGATTTTTCTATTAGTAATCTTTATGTTGAAGTAAGTTTTAATTTATATTGGCTTTTTTTACATTATGTTGTTAGACCATCACCATTTTACAAAAAACCAAGTGTATTAATAAATTATGTGTATGATTCAACATACTATGAACAGAAGCAATCTTCCACCTCCAAAATTATTATCCTTGGTAGGTCTTGAGACACCCACTAGTTTTCAAAACACTTTTAAAGGCGACATTTTTTTTTTTTTTTGCAGTATGATAGCAATCCTAATAATGATTGAATCTTGATATTTTTAACTTCACATTCACTAGAATTATTGAAGAGCAAAGACCAATGGTTTTAGATGGAACCTTTAAGTCAGCTCCTTTTCTATTACATCAATTATACACTATTCATGTGATTAAGCTCAATGATCTCAATGATATTATCCCAATAGTTTACATGTTTCTCCCAAATAAATCCACAGAAACATACACCAAAGCATTAAGTGAGCTTAAAAATATCAAGTCAAGCCTACTACCTGTTACCATTATGATGGATTTTGAGTGAGCTCAAATCAACACCTGTGAGTTTAACTCAACTGAACATTGTGCACCACAAACAATTTAATTTATTTTGCTTAATAATATAAGTTTTTTTTAAATAAAAAACTCATAACAGCCAGTAAAGTTACACAACTCATGTTGCTCAATTTTTTTTTTTTTTTTAAATATGTCAAATGTGTATCAAGTTGAAACTTTACCTATTGATAACGTCAGCTTAATGAGCTATGTTCCATAGAATAATAAATACATTAGAGAACCCAAAATGTAGAAAAATGTCAAGTTATCCAAGTACAGTGGGTGATCAGTTAACGAACATAATCCGTTCCAAGACTTTGTTTGTTATTCGAATTATTTATTAACTGATTATTGATTTACCATAGGTTTTTATGGGAATTTGATTAATTCGTTCTGAAGACTCCAAAAATAAAAAATATATACTTTTTTACTAAGTTTATTTAAATGTAATAGTAAAAATACATATATATGCAGTCTTGCATTTTTATTAGTAATGTTTTTTTCATTTGTGGGGGTTAAAGAATCTGTCCAATGTCGATTGCTTTTCTCTTTTCTTCAGGATTTTTCGGAAGCAATTAATATTATTGAAATTGTAGAGATCCCCAACCCATTAACCTTATTCTGGTTTGGATGCCACTTGGATGATCGTTGCTCTGACATTCCTGGAGTTCTTCTGTCGTCAGATCAGTTTCCGGTTTCATTATGAGCTCTAAAATACTCTTTATTTCTCAGATGTGATTTTCATTACTCCATTAGTAGCTTGAGACTTCTTGATATATCTTTCATAGCTAAGATTGTGCTAACTGCAGACCAGTTCAATCCATACTGTCTAGCAACATCAGACATCTTGTGCCCACTTTTTACCTTGGCTATTATCTTTTACCTGGTTTCTATGGTGAGCACAGTTCTTGACACTTCTTTTTTTAGGCTCCATAATATTATCAGTTTCTTTTTTAAATAAAAAGTTCAGAAAAGCACTTACAAAAATTCAGAGAACAGAAATCAACTAGCCAACAAAAAATTATTTAAATGAAAGGCCAGGAGGAAATTTGAAATTTGGTATTAAAACGTTAATGAATATCCGATGGGACAGTTAAACTTTCACCTTTCATAAATAAACCCCGATGCAAAACTTAATGAGTGCCCATCCGACAGTCATGAATACTATAAAAAATTATTTGTCAGAAAGGTAAACAAAAAGGTGGAATTACAAGTGAGAGTTTCAAAATTCAGAGGGATATTATACTATCCGATCAGTGTCGGGTTGAGCATTGATGTTGACTTCTCCCGTGTTCCGAAAGGTTTCGAATTGTTACCCGAAGACAAGGGAAAATCAATCGGTATTCATTATTTTCCATCACTTCTTTTTATGTTTGTTCAGTAAAGTGTTTGTTATCCGATCATAAAAATATTTTGTGAAAGTGTTCGTTATTCGATTTGTTCACTATCCGAACTGTTCGTTAACTGATCACCCACTGTATTTAGATAATAGAGTTTTACTGTATTTTGAATGATTTTAATTAACAGTAGGATCCTTTTTTTATATTATTCCTGAAAATATATTCAATTCATTTTCTTTATTAAAAAACAAAAGGCATGAGAAAAATCATTAATTTTACTAAAATATGAGTAATAAATTACTGTGTTTAACTCAGTTTTACTTTCCTGGCTGTTAAGTATACATAACATGGGAAAGATTTGGAATCGTGTCAAATTTGACCCTTTGAATTTTTGCAAATCTCCACATTGTGAGATGATCTGAATCCAAAAAAGTAAAAAAATTGACAAATTTTTTTGTCATTTTTTTAAATGTGTGTGTGAGGGGACATCTATTTCGCTTAATATCTCAGGATGGGATAAAGATTATGAAACGAAATTTAGCATGGTGGCTTGTATATGAGGGGCATTGAAGCTGTTAAATTTTGTTGGTTAAAGATCAAGGGATTGAGGAGATAGAGGTGTAGGATTTAATGAAGATTTTATTCATTATTAATATCTATACTTTTTTTTTTATAAAACTCATTCCTACCTTCAAAATTAAGCTTTTTGCCATTTTATAGTAATAAATTTTTTATTATAACAAAATCTCATAACAGATGATGCCACACACAATTTTATTTATTTTATAAATAATATAAAAGTTATTTTTTAAAATAAAAACTCATAACAGCCGAGAAAGTTAGGCTACTCACTGCTGGGCTTTTTTATTTTCTAAAATGTTTAATAATTTATTTTAAATTATTTTCTCAAGTAATTTATTCTTTTAAATTAAAAATATTTGATCATATTATCTCCATTCTTGTGAGAAGCTCAAGAATGAAAATAATCTATTTAAGAATTTTTAATTAAAACATTTAATTTTTATTCTTTCATAGAATATTTCACTGCAGACAGAACCTCCACCTTGTTCCATTTTTGTTGGAAATGCTACTCAATGGGAAATGTTTGATACATACGTAACAGACGAAAAAATAAAGGTGAGTGTATATGTGTAAGTTAAATTTGAAGAAGATATTTTATAATTAGACTACTTTGAATGATATAGCTATGTATTTATGTATAAAATCATATATTTGTTGTATATACTGTATGGTTATAGTTATAAAATATATTTTATGTTTTATTATAATATTTCTAATAATTATCATAGATATTTAAATAACTGCACTAAATTCAATTTTTTAAATTGGCAAAGTTTAATATAATATACAGGTATTACTTGATTAACACGGTTAATTAAGCTCTTGATGCTACTGTATATATCATAATCGCATTAATCAAATATGTTATCTAGGTTAAGTATAAACAGCTGGTAAAATGCATTAATCAAAACTTCAACCACATATATAAAGGGATTGCCACAATTAATTTTGTGCATTAATCAAATCCTGCATTAAGCAAAACTGTGTTAAGCAAGGGATACCTATAATATAATTTATACCAGGAGGCATCTTGATAATACAGTAGAGCATTGTTTATCCGAAGGTTGGTTATCCGAAATGTCAGTTATCCGAAGGAATTCCAGTCGACAAATTTAAATTTTCGCCAGTGCTGTGGCGCTGTAATCTTTCGCTATGTCTTCGGCTACTCAAATATTTTACGTTTTTGATACTAAATTAACTTCTGAAGTATAATTTTTTATTGTTTTTATATTTTTCAATATATTTATTTTGTTCGTACAAAATAAAAAAATAATTTTTAACGATACAATAGTCTTCGTTAGGCTTAACATCGACGAAAATTCAACGCAAAGCGACAAGCAATGGAGAAAAATTTCAACACAGGATAAATTAATATATTTTTTCGTACATAATTGGTTATCCAAAAAATAAGTTATCCGAACAACCCCAATCCTCAATTGATTCGGATAATCGACGCTCTACTGTATATGTGTAGTATGAATGACATTATTGAATATGAAATTAAAAAACACATAAATACAATTATATTGACAGAAGCTGTGCTCTTCAGTTAAAATGTATATTATCATTTTTTCTATGAATATTTTGTTTTTGAAATTCTAAATTAGTAAAAATTTATTGCATGTAAAAATAATTAATGGTTAAAAATATTACATAGAATCAGTTAGAAACAGTTGAAAACATTCATTTTCATAATAAATTTTTTTCATTTTAACTGTGTTACAGTTATTAGTTGCTGCTTTTATATGAATTGTTTGAAGTCCAAATAAATTTTTTCTTTAGAAATAATAGAAAGTGAATTAATTTGTTTCCAGATGCTCAATTAACAATACTTATTTTGATAAACTTAAACACAATTTTCAGGTAAAAGTAACACAGATAAATACCCTAACTAATAAAAATTTAAGTAAAAAACTTACAGTTATTTTGGTATAGATTTTGATGATAAGTTAACTTTTCAGGAACATGTTCAGGAACCTCTATATCTTGAAATCTGTCTATCTCAAATTTTTTTCTCATTTCCATAATATTCAAGACAGACAGGTTCATCTGTAATTATTTACATATAAAACAGTATACAATGATTTGCCTTGTTTATGATATAACAGCATTAATTTTTGTCATTTTGCTAATGGAATCTGAACTAAAGATGGTCTCATTACCATTTTGTATTATTTATTTTATTTTTTAACTCTACAGTTGTATAATGTTGTTTTATATTAATTCAAGTAACATTATATAAAATTTAAGATTCAGACAAAAGAAAAACAGATAAGTTGATTATTGCAAGTTAGTCAGTGGATAATCTGCATTCAATCACGAATTGATTTTTAAATACAGATAACCCATGGGTTAATCAAATAAAATTATGTTATTCATCAATTAATAATATTAACTTCTATTAATTATTTAATGAAAAACTAATAATAGTTTTTATTTTTAATTGTGATATTAATATAAAAATATTATATATTATATCTGAATTAAAACATTTGTTTTAATTTTCAAGGAAAAAGAAAAATTGAGGAGCAGCATTAAAATACAGAAAAAATCTGAAAATCTTCAAGACACTGTAAATATTATTGAACATAAGTTTATTTATCTATAATTATAAATAACAAAATTTATCAGATTTTTTAAATTTTATTTTATAATTAAAATGAATAACTGAGTAAATATCATGAAAACAATTATAATACTCTTAACAAACATACAGAGTCAAAAATAGCCTATATTAAAAAGATAATGTTTTGCTATATAGTATACTTCTAATTAGTATTGACAAACAGAATTCACATATTTTATTTATTGAAATTGAAAATAGCATTCAGTTTGATATAAGTAGATTTTACAACCAAAAGAAATTTAATAGCATATACAAATTTCTTTTTAACAGCTTCAATATTTATTAGTCTGTAAAAATCAGCAATGAGTTGCTTAACTTTCCCAGCAAGATTTAAAATTTTGGTGGCACCATCTATGATATTTCATTTTAAAATTTTTTATATTTTTAATTATTATAAAATGACAAAAAACTTAATTTTGAGGGTAGGGGTGGATTTTATAAAAAAAAAATTGTAAATCCTAATAATGAGTAAAATCATCATTAAGTCTGACCCTACTCAAGATATGAACAACTCCCCTCTATCTCCCCATCCCTCGACCTTTAACAACCAAAATTTAATAGTATCAATCCCCCATATTACATAAACCTCCCTGCAAAATTTCAGAAATTTTCAACAAAAAGCACAGAAGTTATTAAGCTACAAACAGGGTGAACAAAATCATGCCCCCACACACACTAACATCCACACATACAGAAAACCCCAAATTTCTTGAATTTCTTGATACTTCAAGGTCTCCTTAGTCCAAAATGTAAAAACTTGGAAGAACATTTTTTGACCTATTGCCATACTTTTCCTCTGTTATATATAACAGAGCCGAGAAAGTAAAGATTGATTATTAAGAATTGTAAAAATGATATAAGATTAATTATTAAGATATATTGACAGTAGAGTTTACAATAACAATACTCAATTTATATTGATAGTATTATTTTGATTTGGATGGCTATTCTGAAAAAATTTTTAGATGAAATGAATAAAGCAATACAATGACAATATGACAAATCCACTAGTATATTTACTAGTGGATAAGTCATTAATATTTCAAAGTTAAGTTTTCTAATTAAGATATATATAGACAATATTACATGAATTTCTGGCATTATGCACATATTTGATGTTTAATGATAAATTTTCATACAAATGTTTTTACTCATAATTGTAATGAATAATTTGTTTTCCAAACAAATATCTGAATTATAAGGGATTTCATAGTGACCTCAAACTATAAGAAATCATTCCCAATGTTCGTTTTATTTATAGGTTTAGCTCTCCATATCATTTATAGATATCTAATGCTTTCAGCTCTTTTAAGTCAAAATTATTATACACCAGTCTTACAATCCTGTAAAGGTGAACTTGTGACCAGCATAGGCTACTGTGACATGGCAGTTAAGGCAGTGACAGATCAGGACTGGTGCTAGTGCCCTAGTAGCTGTTACTGACATGGCAATGACCATGCATGCTCCTTATACATTATCCCTTCAAACCCAAACTAAGTAGTGTTTTGCTGAAGTTTGCTGTTGTTGTATTATGCCAACTTTATTGGGCACTACATGCAAATAGCAGTAATACCTAATATGTTGTTTTTCATGTTTTTTTTGTTTTTTATGTGTTTTATTAAAGGAATAATGATTTTTTTGTTAAATTTTATATTTTTGTATTATTAGTACATTAGTAATAGCAATTTTATGCCAAAAAATTGACTTTCAAACCTTCATTGATGCAAAATCTTTGATAAGGTGTCCATAATCCAAAGAGCAAGTGATTTCATTTTTAATTGATAATAGTGCTAGATGGTTCATTCTCTCTTGAGTCATTGACATTCTCAAGTAATTTTTAATCACTTTTAATTTTGAGAAGCTTCTTTCTCCAGAGGCCACTGTAATGGGAAACTCAAAAGCTGCTGGAAGATTTGGAACTGCAATGTTCAGTTTGTTTCCATAAATGATAATGCAACAGCTTTGAACTAAGGCACAATGTGGTATTTTTACAATCTAGGAGAAATAATTATTGTTTCAAAAATTTATCTGTTTTTCTTCAGGTATATGAAATAAAATGAGTAAAATACAAAAAAATCTTTATTTCAATAATAACATAAATATGAATACAAAGTATAACTACATTATGGATATTTAAAAAAAATCATTTATTCGGAATCAGTATATTCATCATCTGATATATTTTAGATATGTGATGATACTTCCAATAATTGCAAAATCTCTTCAGTGATCTGACCCTTTTTAATTTTTGGGGCAGAATATAAAATAGCAATGAGAAGAGCCTTTCTGAAAAGTATTAAAAATAATAATTGTGCAAACTTGTGCAGAATCCTTTTAAATAGTTTCTAAAGCATTTGAAATAAGTTTTAATTTAGACCTATTAACAGTTCAGCATAATGTAGTATTAGTTAAAAAACTCACAACTCACCACACTTATATATCAAACACGTAGACTGAACCAATATAATGTGTGGTACGAACGACGAAACAAAAACCTAGGTTCTTCCTCAGGTTCCTTTAGCTAAAAAGCTAAAGGAACCTGAGGAAGAACCTAGAAGAGGTTCGAAAACGTTTGTTTTTTGTTTCGTCGTTCATACCACACATTATATTGGTTCAGTGTACGTGTTTGGTAGTATTAGTTACTTATAAGCCAAAAACTTATACAAGGAGTATTTATAGCAAGCAAAAATTAGACAATAAAAACCCTAAAGTGAATGTACAGTATTCCAATAAGTGTATAGAAGAATAAACATGCACAAAGAAATTCAGGTTCAATGTACTGATTAAAATACTTATGCACTGATGGTGACTTTATTTTTTTTTTACAAATACAGATTGAAACTAATAAAAATTATAACTTTTTTAATTAAAACAAACTAAAATAAAAAATAAATTCAAAATATTCTGTCAATAAATTAGTGATTTAAAAAAAGTCATGTAATTCCTCTAATTGCAAAAATATCACATAGTATAAAGATGAGAACATGTTCAACTCAGTATGTGAATCACTAGAATCAATATTAGAGTTGTGAGCATCAGTTAATAAAATATTTAAATCTGTACTACTCTTCATCAGTCATGTCAAACAAATCAAAATGGTGCTTTATTTGACTGAATCGTTCAGATAGACATCAGTGTCTTATCTAACAAGAGATTGAAAAACTCAATACAATACTTTTCTTTTAGATCAGAAGTTGAGTCATTGTGGCTCTCATATTCAAACTGTGTTCTAACTTTTCCTCCACAAACTTGCAAATTCTGCTAAAAATGCTATTGCATCTGGACTGAACTCCAATTCTTCTACCATTTCTTTAGCTGCAATTTGTACAGATTCAAAACCATTGTTATTGAATGTTTAGAAAAAAATCAGTGGTTTTTTAAGGCATTTTAATGCCTCATCAAATTGCATGTCCTTAATTTGCATTACCTTGTTAACAAGATTAATTTGCATCAAAAGATCATACTAGATCACCAAAAGTGCATAATTTTTTTAATATTTTGCAAGTCTTGTTGCCTTGTTTTTGGCTTTTGAGTCTTTTGCCTCCTCTGATACTTCAACCAGTGCATCATATACAGAAGCCACATAGAATCTAATCGTTATATTGTTGTCAATGCAACATTCCCATTGAGTTTCCAATATCAGTTTTACAGTTGGACTTTGAACATGCTTTTTAAATATATATCATTTGTAATGAGGAAGAAAATAAATTCCAAAGATGTCATGACAGAAGTAGATGATTTGGTCACGTTAGCAATTACTAAATTCAAATTATGGCAACCACATGGAACATAGAATGCTTTGAGATTCATATCAAGTAAATGTTTGAATGCCATATTTACAACCTTTCATATTCTTTCCCTCTGCAGTTTTGAAATGATAATTGCAATTCCTCCAGTTTTTACAAGCCTGGTTTCTGCAAGATCAACACCTGTACTACTTTCAAAAGGCTAAAAGCCAACAAAATATTCATTATTTCCAGTGGCAATATTTTCCACATTAACAGTTCAAAGAATCACAGTCATTTGTTCCTGATGACTAGCATCTGGTATGCAATCCAAAATGAGAGAAAAATATTTAGCCTTGTGTATTTTTGCAATAATGTTGTTCAAAACTGATTTTCTCTTGAGCTTTGTTATTTCATTTAAATGCTCTTGTGAGGACCTGAACAGGGGTCTACTGAGAGTTCCGAATGAAGGGTATCAATCGGAAATTTAAAGTGCTCCTTTTCAGACGTGAATGGAAAGGATTAGATGTCTCAATCGAACAATGGAAATTTTTGTGTAAATTAGTTAAACAATGGAAAGGAATAAAGTCTAGAAAAAGTGATGAAAGAGGAATCATATTCAGTCACGGTGCTGAGCTCTCCCGTGCCCTCCATCGGGTTTCGAATTGTCACCAGGTGACAAGGAGAGACCAATAGAGAGGTGACTGAGGTTAAGAAATCTATAAAACCGTGCGATTCAAGTTACAAAGGTTCTTGGTTCTTGGTTCATAGTCTTATCCTCCTGGATGTGTGTGTCACTGCCGAATCTTGAAAAGAATGTTTTGAATCTAATGGAAGCAACCTCATCTGTAGTGTCACCGGACGACCTCCAGGCTCGTTGGTTCGTCCGAGAAAAACCACCTGAAGCAGTGCCATTCGCCCTGGGGCTGACGATTATTTCACTATCTTTGCCGAACCATAGGAAACGGAAACACAAACTTTTCGAACTCTACTTGAACTTTATCCTCGCTCTTCGTGGTGTGATAATCCATCAAACAAGAAAATATTGTAAGAAATTTTAATGTTATTAAAATTTCTTTTATATGGTAAACCTGTCTCGGTTAGTCATTCTGCACCCACACAATGGTATTGACCACTCAGCTGTCGAAATCTCCTCACCCCAATCGGCTAACCCCACACTCTCTCCAAGGTAATGATGATGGATTTCAGCACACTTGATTCTATATATTTTCTCCTGTATTGCATAACATAGTTACTTAAAAATTCATCAAGACTCAAGAATCAGAGAACAGAGAATCAGTGGTACCATGAAAAGCCAAACTTCTTCCTGACAAAAACTGCACAATAGAAATGATCTGTCCCAACAAGCACATTTCCCTTGCAGTAATTTCTGATGTTGCTTGTCTGTCTTTTTAGTTCTTCTTTTAATTCAAGCCATACCCTCACAGAACACAAAAGATTTGCATAAAATTCATGCTCTGATAGAAAACTATACTTATGTTTCAAGTTATTTCAGTAAACAGTCAGCTTGATACAAGAATCAGAAAATCATATACTATTATAAATTATTATTATTTTATTGTGTTATTTTAATATTGCAACAGTAATAAATAAACATATCAATAATGTATATAAATTTCTTTTACATAGTCTGAAGATTTAAATAAATTATTGCCAAATGCTAAAATTATGGAAAGAATGCTGAATTTAACAATATTTGATGAAATTGCACAAGGTAAAAGTAAAATTAAACATACAAAAAAAAATTTTGAATTTTTAGTCTAGTCAATATGTAAGATCTGAATGAAATATTTTAATTGTACAGTACAATAATTTAAAATTTTAGTTTTTTGGAATTAAGTTTCAGTTTTATTAGATAGAGAAGTATAATTTAGTATAAAATATTTTTATAGTAAAAGATCATCCTTATTATTAATTTAAGATCAGTATTTTTAACATTAGTATTTTTCAAATATTAAGAAATTAAAAATAGTTTTTTAAAACCTCTTATTAAGGCAACTGAAACTTAAATGCTTTTATTCAGAAACATTTTCAACTCTTGAGCTTGCATCAGCCATACATACATTACAAACTATTAGAATGTTGAATTGAACATAAAATTGGGTAGAAAAGAAAACTCTTCTAAGCAAACAAAACAAAAATATTACACTTTCAAACTAGAGCTATTTTAAATGTATTACATGATTGAATATTAAATATTTATAATCAACATATTTAAATTATCTAATTGTTTTTTTAGATAGTTTCTTTCATATCACTTAAAAATATATGTAAAATAAGTGGGAAACATTAAATTTTCTTGTTACATTAATATGAAAAAACAGGATAATGTAATATATCATTTCAAATAAACATTTATACACATCGATATTCCTGCTAAAAATGATATTTGAGTACAGTAATATTAAATAATTATTAGGTTCATTTAATTTGCAAAATGATGGTTAATCATCCATGTATCTGTAGATTTTAAATATTGGGAAGATCCTTCAGATGCTTTTCGGAATAGTGGTAGTCTTTTACCACTTTGGAAATTTAATAAACCAGCTACAATACAAATACAATATGAAGTAACTTGCTTATGTTGGAATCCATATTATTCTGATTTGTTTGCTGTTGGATTAGGATCATGTAAGTCATTAATTTAACATTTTTTTAAAAATTTACTCTAATAATGTTTTGTGCTAAATTAATTTTTAACTATTTTAGCAATGAGTTTTAATATAAAATTAAAAATTGTTCTTTGTAGATGATTTTATGAAGCAGTATCAGGGTGAAATCTTTCTATATTCATTAAAATGTCCTACACATCCTGAAATTATCATTAATGTAGATACTACAGTTTGCAGTTTAGATTTTCATTATGAAAAAGGACATTTATTAGCTGTAGGACTTTATGATGGCACAGTTTCTATTTATAAGTTAAAGAAAGCACAGAACAAACTTTTTCTTACCAGTAAAGACCCAAATAATAAACATTTTGATCCAGTCTGGCAGGTATGTTTTCATAGGGTTTCGAATTGTCACCAGGTGACAAGGAGAGACCAATAGAGAGGCGACTGAGGTTAAGAAATNCAATATATTTATTTTGTTCGTACAAAATAAAAAAATAATTTTTAACGATACAATAGTCTTCGTTAGGCTTAACATCGACGAAAATTCAACGCAAAGCGACAAGCAATGGAGAAAAATTTCAACACAGGATAAATTAATATATTTTTTCGTACATAATTGGTTATCCAAAAAATAAGTTATCCGAACAACCCCAATCCTCAATTGATTCGGATAATCGACGCTCTACTGTATATGTGTAGTATGAATGACATTATTGAATATGAAATTAAAAAACACATAAATACAATTATATTGACAGAAGCTGTGCTCTTCAGTTAAAATGTATATTATCATTTTTTCTATGAATATTTTGTTTTTGAAATTCTAAATTAGTAAAAATTTATTGCATGTAAAAATAATTAATGGTTAAAAATATTACATAGAATCAGTTAGAAACAGTTGAAAACATTCATTTTCATAATAAATTTTTTTCATTTTAACTGTGTTACAGTTATTAGTTGCTGCTTTTATATGAATTGTTTGAAGTCCAAATAAATTTTTTCTTTAGAAATAATAGAAAGTGAATTAATTTGTTTCCAGATGCTCAATTAACAATACTTATTTTGATAAACTTAAACACAATTTTCAGGTAAAAGTAACACAGATAAATACCCTAACTAATAAAAATTTAAGTAAAAAACTTACAGTTATTTTGGTATAGATTTTGATGATAAGTTAACTTTTCAGGAACATGTTCAGGAACCTCTATATCTTGAAATCTGTCTATCTCAAATTTTTTTCTCATTTCCATAATATTCAAGACAGACAGGTTCATCTGTAATTATTTACATATAAAACAGTATACAATGATTTGCCTTGTTTATGATATAACAGCATTAATTTTTGTCATTTTGCTAATGGAATCTGAACTAAAGATGGTCTCATTACCATTTTGTATTATTTATTTTATTTTTTAACTCTACAGTTGTATAATGTTGTTTTATATTAATTCAAGTAACATTATATAAAATTTAAGATTCAGACAAAAGAAAAACAGATAAGTTGATTATTGCAAGTTAGTCAGTGGATAATCTGCATTCAATCACGAATTGATTTTTAAATACAGATAACCCATGGGTTAATCAAATAAAATTATGGTATTCATCAATTAATAATATAAACTTCTATTAATTATTTAATGAAAAACTAATAATAGTTTTTATTTTTAATTGTGATATTAATATAAAAATATTATATATTATATCTGAATTAAAACATTTGTTTTAATTTTCAAGGAAAAAGAAAAATTGAGGAGCAGCATTAAAATACAGAAAAAATCTGAAAATCTTCAAGACACTGTAAATATTATTGAACATAAGTTTATTTATCTATAATTATAAATAACAAAATTTATCAGA
Source organism: Centruroides sculpturatus (assembly GCF_000671375.1). Classification (NCBI taxonomy): domain Eukaryota; kingdom Metazoa; phylum Arthropoda; class Arachnida; order Scorpiones; family Buthidae; genus Centruroides; species Centruroides sculpturatus. The sequence goes on along the minus strand of NW_019385449.1, from coordinate 123,428 downwards.
TTTTTTAAATTTTATTTTATAATTAAAATGAATAACTGAGTAAATATCATGAAAACAATTATAATACTCTTAACAAACATACAGAGTCAAAAATAGCCTATATTAAAAAGATAATGTTTTGCTATATAGTATACTTCTAATTAGTATTGACAAACAGAATTCACATATTTTATTTATTGAAATTGAAAATAGCATTCAGTTTGATATAAGTAGATTTTACAACCAAAAGAAATTTAATAGCATATACAAATTTCTTTTTAACAGCTTCAATATTTATTAGTCTGTAAAAATCAGCAATGAGTTGCTTAACTTTCCCAGCAAGATTTAAAATTTTGGTGGCACCATCTATGATATTTCATTTTAAAATTTTTTATATTTTTAATTATTATAAAATGACAAAAAACTTAATTTTGAGGGTAGGGGTGGATTTTATAAAAAAAAAATTGTAAATCCTAATAATGAGTAAAATCATCATTAAGTCTGACCCTACTCAAGATATGAACAACTCCCCTCTATCTCCCCATCCCTCGACCTTTAACAACCAAAATTTAATAGTATCAATCCCCCATATTACATAAACCTCCCTGCAAAATTTCAGAAATTTTCAACAAAAAGCACAGAAGTTATTAAGCTACAAACAGGGTGAACAAAATCATGCCCCCACACACACTAACATCCACACATACAGAAAACCCCAAATTTCTTGAATTTCTTGATACTTCAAGGTCTCCTTAGTCCAAAATGTAAAAACTTGGAAGAACATTTTTTGACCTATTGCCATACTTTTCCTCTGTTATATATAACAGAGCCGAGAAAGTAAAGATTGATTATTAAGAATTGTAAAAATGATATAAGATTAATTATTAAGATATATTGACAGTAGAGTTTACAATAACAATACTCAATTTATATTGATAGTATTATTTTGATTTGGATGGCTATTCTGAAAAAATTTTTAGATGAAATGAATAAAGCAATACAATGACAATATGACAAATCCACTAGTATATTTACTAGTGGATAAGTCATTAATATTTCAAAGTTAAGTTTTCTAATTAAGATATATATAGACAATATTACATGAATTTCTGGCATTATGCACATATTTGATGTTTAATGATAAATTTTCATACAAATGTTTTTACTCATAATTGTAATGAATAATTTGTTTTCCAAACAAATATCTGAATTATAAGGGATTTCATAGTGACCTCAAACTATAAGAAATCATTCCCAATGTTCGTTTTATTTATAGGTTTAGCTCTCCATATCATTTATAGATATCTAATGCTTTCAGCTCTTTTAAGTCAAAATTATTATACACCAGTCTTACAATCCTGTAAAGGTGAACTTGTGACCAGCATAGGCTACTGTGACATGGCAGTTAAGGCAGTGACAGATCAGGACTGGTGCTAGTGCCCTAGTAGCTGTTACTGACATGGCAATGACCATGCATGCTCCTTATACATTATCCCTTCAAACCCAAACTAAGTAGTGTTTTGCTGAAGTTTGCTGTTGTTGTATTATGCCAACTTTATTGGGCACTACATGCAAATAGCAGTAATACCTAATATGTTGTTTTTCATGTTTTTTTTGTTTTTTATGTGTTTTATTAAAGGAATAATGATTTTTTTGTTAAATTTTATATTTTTGTATTATTAGTACATTAGTAATAGCAATTTTATGCCAAAAAATTGACTTTCAAACCTTCATTGATGCAAAATCTTTGATAAGGTGTCCATAATCCAAAGAGCAAGTGATTTCATTTTTAATTGATAATAGTGCTAGATGGTTCATTCTCTCTTGAGTCATTGACATTCTCAAGTAATTTTTAATCACTTTTAATTTTGAGAAGCTTCTTTCTCCAGAGGCCACTGTAATGGGAAACTCAAAAGCTGCTGGAAGATTTGGAACTGCAATGTTCAGTTTGTTTCCATAAATGATAATGCAACAGCTTTGAACTAAGGCACAATGTGGTATTTTTACAATCTAGGAGAAATAATTATTGTTTCAAAAATTTATCTGTTTTTCTTCAGGTATATGAAATAAAATGAGTAAAATACAAAAAAATCTTTATTTCAATAATAACATAAATATGAATACAAAGTATAACTACATTATGGATATTTAAAAAAAATCATTTATTCGGAATCAGTATATTCATCATCTGATATATTTTAGATATGTGATGATACTTCCAATAATTGCAAAATCTCTTCAGTGATCTGACCCTTTTTAATTTTTGGGGCAGAATATAAAATAGCAATGAGAAGAGCCTTTCTGAAAAGTATTAAAAATAATAATTGTGCAAACTTGTGCAGAATCCTTTTAAATAGTTTCTAAAGCATTTGAAATAAGTTTTAATTTAGACCTATTAACAGTTCAGCATAATGTAGTATTAGTTAAAAAACTCACAACTCACCACACTTATATATCAAACACGTAGACTGAACCAATATAATGTGTGGTACGAACGACGAAACAAAAACCTAGGTTCTTCCTCAGGTTCCTTTAGCTAAAAAGCTAAAGGAACCTGAGGAAGAACCTAGAAGAGGTTCGAAAACGTTTGTTTTTTGTTTCGTCGTTCATACCACACATTATATTGGTTCAGTGTACGTGTTTGGTAGTATTAGTTACTTATAAGCCAAAAACTTATACAAGGAGTATTTATAGCAAGCAAAAATTAGACAATAAAAACCCTAAAGTGAATGTACAGTATTCCAATAAGTGTATAGAAGAATAAACATGCACAAAGAAATTCAGGTTCAATGTACTGATTAAAATACTTATGCACTGATGGTGACTTTATTTTTTTTTTACAAATACAGATTGAAACTAATAAAAATTATAACTTTTTTAATTAAAACAAACTAAAATAAAAAATAAATTCAAAATATTCTGTCAATAAATTAGTGATTTAAAAAAAGTCATGTAATTCCTCTAATTGCAAAAATATCACATAGTATAAAGATGAGAACATGTTCAACTCAGTATGTGAATCACTAGAATCAATATTAGAGTTGTGAGCATCAGTTAATAAAATATTTAAATCTGTACTACTCTTCATCAGTCATGTCAAACAAATCAAAATGGTGCTTTATTTGACTGAATCGTTCAGATAGACATCAGTGTCTTATCTAACAAGAGATTGAAAAACTCAATACAATACTTTTCTTTTAGATCAGAAGTTGAGTCATTGTGGCTCTCATATTCAAACTGTGTTCTAACTTTTCCTCCACAAACTTGCAAATTCTGCTAAAAATGCTATTGCATCTGGACTGAACTCCAATTCTTCTACCATTTCTTTAGCTGCAATTTGTACAGATTCAAAACCATTGTTATTGAATGTTTAGAAAAAAATCAGTGGTTTTTTAAGGCATTTTAATGCCTCATCAAATTGCATGTCCTTAATTTGCATTACCTTGTTAACAAGATTAATTTGCATCAAAAGATCATACTAGATCACCAAAAGTGCATAATTTTTTTAATATTTTGCAAGTCTTGTTGCCTTGTTTTTGGCTTTTGAGTCTTTTGCCTCCTCTGATACTTCAACCAGTGCATCATATACAGAAGCCACATAGAATCTAATCGTTATATTGTTGTCAATGCAACATTCCCATTGAGTTTCCAATATCAGTTTTACAGTTGGACTTTGAACATGCTTTTTAAATATATATCATTTGTAATGAGGAAGAAAATAAATTCCAAAGATGTCATGACAGAAGTAGATGATTTGGTCACGTTAGCAATTACTAAATTCAAATTATGGCAACCACATGGAACATAGAATGCTTTGAGATTCATATCAAGTAAATGTTTGAATGCCATATTTACAACCTTTCATATTCTTTCCCTCTGCAGTTTTGAAATGATAATTGCAATTCCTCCAGTTTTTACAAGCCTGGTTTCTGCAAGATCAACACCTGTACTACTTTCAAAAGGCTAAAAGCCAACAAAATATTCATTATTTCCAGTGGCAATATTTTCCACATTAACAGTTCAAAGAATCACAGTCATTTGTTCCTGATGACTAGCATCTGGTATGCAATCCAAAATGAGAGAAAAATATTTAGCCTTGTGTATTTTTGCAATAATGTTGTTCAAAACTGATTTTCTCTTGAGCTTTGTTATTTCATTTAAATGCTCTTGTGAGGACCTGAACAGGGGTCTACTGAGAGTTCCGAATGAAGGGTATCAATCGGAAATTTAAAGTGCTCCTTTTCAGACGTGAATGGAAAGGATTAGATGTCTCAATCGAACAATGGAAATTTTTGTGTAAATTAGTTAAACAATGGAAAGGAATAAAGTCTAGAAAAAGTGATGAAAGAGGAATCATATTCAGTCACGGTGCTGAGCTCTCCCGTGCCCTCCATCGGGTTTCGAATTGTCACCAGGTGACAAGGAGAGACCAATAGAGAGGTGACTGAGGTTAAGAAATCTATAAAACCGTGCGATTCAAGTTACAAAGGTTCTTGGTTCTTGGTTCATAGTCTTATCCTCCTGGATGTGTGTGTCACTGCCGAATCTTGAAAAGAATGTTTTGAATCTAATGGAAGCAACCTCATCTGTAGTGTCACCGGACGACCTCCAGGCTCGTTGGTTCGTCCGAGAAAAACCACCTGAAGCAGTGCCATTCGCCCTGGGGCTGACGATTATTTCACTATCTTTGCCGAACCATAGGAAACGGAAACACAAACTTTTCAAACTCTACTTGAACTTTATCCTCGCTCTTCGTGGTGTGATAATCCATCAAACAAGAAAATATTGTAAGAAATTTTAATGTTATTAAAATTTCTTTTATATGGTAAACCTGTCTCGGTTAGTCATTCTGCACCCACACAATGGTATTGACCACTCAGCTGTCGAAATCTCCTCACCCCAATCGGCTAACCCCACACTCTCTCCAAGGTAATGATGATGGATTTCAGCACACTTGATTCTATATATTTTCTCCTGTATTGCATAACATAGTTACTTAAAAATTCATCAAGACTCAAGAATCAGAGAACAGAGAATCAGTGGTACCATGAAAAGCCAAACTTCTTCCTGACAAAAACTGCACAATAGAAATGATCTGTCCCAACAAGCACATTTCCCTTGCAGTAATTTCTGATGTTGCTTGTCTGTCTTTTTAGTTCTTCTTTTAATTCAAGCCATACCCTCACAGAACACAAAAGATTTGCATAAAATTCATGCTCTGATAGAAAACTATACTTATGTTTCAAGTTATTTCAGTAAACAGTCAGCTTGATACAAGAATCAGAAAATCATATACTATTATAAATTATTATTATTTTATTGTGTTATTTTAATATTGCAACAGTAATAAATAAACATATCAATAATGTATATAAATTTCTTTTACATAGTCTGAAGATTTAAATAAATTATTGCCAAATGCTAAAATTATGGAAAGAATGCTGAATTTAACAATATTTGATGAAATTGCACAAGGTAAAAGTAAAATTAAACATACAAAAAAAAATTTTGAATTTTTAGTCTAGTCAATATGTAAGATCTGAATGAAATATTTTAATTGTACAGTACAATAATTTAAAATTTTAGTTTTTTGGAATTAAGTTTCAGTTTTATTAGATAGAGAAGTATAATTTAGTATAAAATATTTTNCCTAACAAAAATTTTTTAAAATAATAATCGTCGCTATTGTATCGTTAAAAATTAGAAAATTAAGCCTCGTTTAAATACTGGCTGCCTTTCATGGTCGAATGAGTGTTGCCAGCTAAAACACATAAAAATAATATTAAAGTAGCCAAGACATAGCCAAATATTGTAGCGCCACATCATTAGCGGACATTTGAAATTTGCTGACTAGGACGGTCGGTTAACCGAGGGGTCGGTTGATCGGGGGCCGATAATCGAGGTTCTACTGTACACCATACAGTGAAACAAACACAGATAAAAATAACAATGTAATATACATACAAGAGGAATACCTCATTACTATATATTGGGCATCTGAGAAGGGAAAAATTATGTATTTAAAAAGGTCCTTAAAATTAAAAAAAAAATAAAACTCTGTGAAAGTAAACAATACAATAGTAAAAATCGAAGAAGTCAAGTCTGGTCCTGGCTACCTCCCCTGAATCCATAATTTGTAAATTGGAAAGTTTATTAAAACTTAGGTAAATCTTATTTACTTCAAAAAATTTAGTAAATTTTTTGAAGTAAAGAGGGACAGTCATAGACCATACTGGCATATAATAATCAACAATACAGATTGGAAATTGCCAAAGAAAGTTCTCAAGATAAAATGAGAAGTGAGTAGGCGACAATGACACTACAAAATACCTGTAAGTATAGCTAATTTTTTAGAAAGAGAATTAATATGATTATTAAATGATAACTTTTTATCAAATACAATATCAAAATCATTAATCGTATGGACAAAGTTAAAAGGTGACCACCTATGAACAAAAGAGATTGTGTTGAATTACATAAAAGAGCACATGGCAACTGTCTTATTAATATTAATCCCTAGTTTATATAATTTCATACAGGCAATAAGTTTATTTAAATCAGATTATAGAGCAATGGAATATGAGTTTATAAATTTAAAGCCATCAACATATATAACTATATTTAAATGAATATTAAAATAATAAAATTCAAGTAAGTCATAAAAAATAAGTTACTTAATACAGAACCTTGTGAGATCCTGCATTGTGGAGAAAAGTCTGTAGAAACAAAATTGCTATGTTTAATTTTAAAAATATGAAATAAAAAGTAATTATTATACCATAAAATGTTAACAAGACGTATATCAAATTAATTAGAAAGTATATACAGTCATAATAACAGAATCAAAGACTTGGCTGACATTTACATATACATCATATTTAGGTTTTTTTTCAAAATTATTAATTATATCAAAAGAGAGATCAAATTAGTAATGATAGTTTTATGGCAAATGCTGCAATGCCACAAAGGATTTAATCTAGTGGCTACAGGATAATAAAAACGTTGTGAAGGCAATTTTCAAAAATTTTAAATATCACAGATGACAGTCAAATAGAGAAGGGTAGAAAGTGCAATTTTTTTTTTTAGAATAACAAAGACAATGGAAGAATGCCATTCATTAGGAATACATCCCATTTGAATAACTGCAGTAAAAATGCAAGAAAGAACAGTAGCTGCAATCAGAGAAATATTAATGTAAAATATAATGGGAATAAGACAGGATTAAAATTAAAACTACAAAATTGCATAGCAAAGTTTTCAAAAAGAAAGAAATATGTCTTGACATGCTATTCTTTGAAAAAAAAGGTTTAAAAGAAACTTTAAAGTGATTTTTGAATTCTTTATAAATCTCAGAGACCTTATGATCAAAAATTAACTGTGACTGAGTGGAGCAAGTTTAAAAAATTTAGGGATAAAACCCCAGATAGTTTTTGAATCAAATGCAAAACAGTTCACCAAGGAATTAAAATAATCAATATATCTATTTTGACAGTCCTTGCAGAATTTCTGTAAGATGTGATGATGTAAAGATATTGAGAATTGCCAATAGCCTTCCACAATTGCTATCTAATCTCTTAAGGGGAGGAGCTAAATCATATACCAGAAAAAGAATATTTAAATAATTATTATATTTATTAAGAATACCAGAATAAGAATTTTGAAACTGTGTTGTACTATTTTTTGAGAGTATCAATTAACACAAGATCGTGTTATTAATCAAACACATGGCTTCTTTTCCATCTTTATTTAATTGATACAGTACTTCTACATGTTTTGGGCTTTTGGCTGAGGAGGAGGCCAAAAGCCTGAAATGTGTAGAAGTACTGTATCAATTAAATAAAGATGGAAAAGAAGCCATGTGTTTGATTAATAACACAATCTTGTGTTTAATACTCTCAAAAAGAATATTTTTTTTAATAATAAGGAAACAATATTATGAAAAATTTAACATAAATAATGAATATTTGACTGATAGATAATTTTCTATCATCTAGAAATGATCAATCTAGAGAGCATAGGAAAGTAGAAACCTGGCTCAAAGTAATGTGATGATGTCACAGGCAAAAACATATATTTAAAATAGCTGAAATGCCTATAGAGATTAGAGATAAATCTAACTGAATGGCAAAATGATCTGAAGGAAAACCACACATCACATAGCAGTGTTATCACTTCACAATAATGAGGTATCTTCCTCCTCCAATATGGCTTGTATATGTAATTTTTAAATATTCCTTGTACAATATTTCAAAATCATTATCATTCTTTATTAACAAACACTTGTCATAATTAAAAGCAAATCATGTTAACTTGTAATTTTTAAAAAATTGTTTCAAACTATGGTTATTTACAGATTTCATATTATTATTTAATAATTAAATTAGGTAATAATTATTTAATTTTATATCAAAACAAATAAAATCTTTATGTTATTCAGTTTAAAAATAAATCTTTTTTAAACTGAATAACATACAAATATCCTTTTATACTGAAACATAAACCTCGAAAAGATAAATTATTGTATTGCGCTTGTTTAACAGATTAAGAAGTCTTATTTATTTCAAATAAATATTTTTGAAGGCAAAATGCTTCATCTTTAGATGTATATTTTAACATATTAAAAAAAAAATTCTATTTAAATTTGCATCTGAAACTTCATTTTAAGACTTTTTAATCTGTTAAAATTTTTTTGTATTTGTTTGTTTGTTTGGTTAACTTTGTTGTCTAGTATTAAATATCTGTATATACAGTAGAACCTCGATTATCCGGACTAATTGGGGATGAAGGTAGTCCAGATAAGGAAAAGTCTGGATAATCGAAACAAATACTTTAATTTGTCTTTTAACAAAATTTCATGCATTTATTTTTAATTTTTTTTAATCAAAAATCTTAAACATAACATACAATAAAAGATACTAAAACATAAATAACATAAAAAATACTAAAACTAATCACTTAACCTAAAAGGCAGGGAATAAATGAAAGAAAAAGAAGAGTTATAAAGAATAAAGAATTAAAAGAATGGCTGTTGCCCAGGCAAAGAGGTTTTGAGTTCATTTCTTATGTGTACTCAGGACTGTTTTCCAGCTTGAACCTGCTAATATAGCATAAATTACATAAAAATTATTTATAGCTGGTCCATAGTACTACCAGTTGCTGAGTAAGAAAATTTTTGTACATTCATGTAAGAAGTCTAGTGACTGAGATGATAAAAGCCTGGCAAAACAAACTATACTGGCCAACTCTATTGGCCACAAGGAATGACATGGGCCAATTGGAACTAATATAAAAAACAGTTGAGCCACTTCTTTCATAGGAGGCTATCTTTTGATGAACAAACAATACCATCTGATAATTTTCTGTCTCCACTATGTTTTTATCAAAGAATAAATCCAAAACTGCAAACATGTATTTAAAAATCAGTTCTGAAAACAATATAATAAAATTACAAGTGGCTCATAAGATACCATTATGTTCTCCACACATGCTAGTGCAAGGATTTGCAATGTGACAAAAAAATGTAAAATTATATTTCTTAGAAAAAAATTATTGTAAATATAAAACAGTTGAATGAAATATTACTTTATATTTAAAACAAGATGCTTATTCATGAATTATGTTTTAAAAACTATATTCTTACTCAATTGGCCAATTTATTTAGGAATAAATATAACATCATCTATTGCCAAAATTTTATGGTTAATGTAGGAACTATTTTGTTTTACATGAATTAAATGGAATTGAATTAAATGTAATGTATACTAAATTTGGTATTTCTTTCTTTTATTTTCAATTAAGACATTTAATTTCTAAACAAGTAAAACGACAAAACCGTATTTGAGACAAGACTATGTCTTGGAGACGGAATCACTTTGATGCTCAAGGCAGGCCTTGTTCTCATTCTCCTATCTTCTCTGATATCGCTGCTTTTGGGCGTGATCGTTAAAACTTCGCCTGCCTTGACCACAGTCGTCCATGAGTCATTTTTGGTGAATGTTCTGTCAGTAAAAATTTACTAAGAAACTGATAATTTACTTAATTTGTATCAGCAGCGCGATATTTACAATAGTGTCGATATATAATATAAATCCAAGATTGCACCGCAACTATAGACTTGGAAGGTCAATTAACGTGAAGTGGAAAAATGTCTCTTTTACCTTGTCCCTGATGTCCACGTTGACCTTGACCACGTGTTCTGTGTCTTTTGTTCTGTTGTTAAAAATTTACTAAAAAACTGATAATTTACTTAATTTGTATCAGCAGAGTGATATTTACAACAGCGTCGATATATAATATAAATCCAAGATCGGCATGGCTGTTGAATCGAAAGGTAGTAAAAAGATGTCTCTCCTCATTAGAGTTTAGGAGCAAAGTGAGGTCAAAGGGCAAAGGTTACGCACAGGCGCCCTCAGTCCTAAGGTCAGAGTTCACTTCTTAGAATGACTGCGGGTGGTACCTGACTCCCCTACCTGACTTTGATGGGGTGAAGTGGTTGTTTTGCCTGTTTGTAGAAGAGAGTCGCCATTTTGGATTTTATTTTGACTCGAATCTCGGTCCCCTGACTACCTACGAGTCTGGATTTTTTATGTGCAAATGATTTGGGCACCTAATACTCTGTTCCAAATATCAACTCTCTACATGTACTCCTTCATACCTCTATGCTGATAAGAACATGAGGCAGTATGATTTTATAAACAAGACATAGTCTTGTCAGTTATGTATTTTTATAATGACTTATTCAAAAAAAATTTATCAAAAATTAAGAATATGTTGTTGAATAGAAGTTATATATTTAATATAGAGAATACTTCAAGAAATAAAAGAAAATAACTTTAAAATAAAAATTTTATTGAGAAATAAGCAAGTTAAAAAGATATAAACTTATACAGACAAGTTTTGTTTTTATTATGTACATTTGAGATGATACTGAACAAATTTTCAAGAAATAGATAGGTGACAAAAAATTCTGTTTGTCAATGTTAAAGGATGACATTTTCTAATAACAAAAACAGTTAATAGTACATGGGTGGGATCAAACTGAATAGATCTATTATAGTTTAAAATTTGGTAATTGTAATTTGATACCTTGTTGACATCGGGTATATTCATAAAGTCAAATGAGTTAAACATGTTAGTAACGAATTAATCAAAAAGTAGTAGTCTCACTCAGTGCACATGCTCTGTGGTGATGACGTTTTGAACGAAACTCTAACAAAGCTCATGAAGGAAAGAGTTAGTTTACTTCATTAAGAAAATGGGGCCCAGTGATATCGATGTTTCTAAATCTATTTGAGTGTTTAAATTGTGGATTTAAAAGGTGAAATGATAGAAATAACTGTTCACCTGAAGTAATCTAAGAAAAATATTTTGGATAAGGTTGCACTAGCAACATTTGTACCTTTGATTTTAGAAACAATCATTTTGTATAAACGAATTAGTTAAAAAGCCTAATAAAATAAGAATAATGATGATGTCATTGTTGTTTAACTTGTTCGACTTTATGAATGTACCCATAGTATTACAATAATATAAAAAATAATATACACTTAATTTAAATTTATTTTATCCAAGTATAAACAGAACAAATTACTGTTAAAATATGAAATTATTATTTGGAATTTTGATAATTTTGCATTTGACTTTTATTTTTGCAGGGTAATTATAACCCCCATGTCTTAGGTAGTGTTTGCAGGGTTGATGTCAGTTGTCTAACCTGCAAATAAGGTTAACTGTTATAATTTCAGTAAAGAAAACTATTCATTTAAAACATCAATAGCATTTTGAGAATAATAATTTGAATTAAAAAGTAGGGAAAGTACTAAACCATTCTGGTGTCTTTACAGTTTTGTTCTCATGCCTTAAAAACAACAAAGTAACATAATGGAGTCAACTTTTACTTGGAGGTTTTCCTTTATATCAGCATGTTGAAATTGGGATACTTTCCTAACCCACTGCCAAGGTTCGCTGATCTGTAGTCTTTTGTTCTAAAGGATTAACAATAAAAACCTGTTCTTTTGTCTTTTACTGTGTGTAGTGAGTAGACATTAGTGTTGTCACATCCAAGAGTACGGACCACTTTTATTTAATTTTAACACAGCATGCAAAAATTGCCTCTGATGATGATATAATAATAATAATAATAATAATAATAATAATAATAATAATAACTCTCCCATGGTCACCACCTGGTCGTGGTGGGAGAGCCCAGTAGTTTTACAGATCCATAGGGCAATGCAGGCTGGAGCACAAGCTCCTGGTAGGGACACCCATGCCAGTAAGGTCTATGGGGAGAAATNTAACTCACAAAACCCAACATAATAATAAAACCAAGACAATAATTTACTTTGAGAGAAATAATTTTATTAAAAACTTGGAAAAAAACACTTACAATTTCAGTGTTTTATCACTTTAATTTATACATATAAATGCATGAAAACATAAATCATTAGTAAATCAAAGAAATTTATTACTTTTTTTGGTTTGACCATTCAATTAGAAATCAATAGCATACTAATAAAACTTTGTATTTATTGTTTTTTTATTTTTATTAGTTTCACTCTGTTAAAAAACTAACAGAATCATTAAATATTTTAGGTAATAAAATATTTAAGAAATAATTTTCTTAAATACCTATAATACATTTGAAATATATGCAGTTTTCATTTTATTGGTTTATTTATAAATGTACGTTTATAATCAGTTAATTTTAATTATATATTTATTTTCAGATAAAATGGTTAAGTAATGATTTTGATGATAATTTAAATTTTGTATCTCTAAGTGGAGATGGAAGAGTGATCAACTGGATTATTGTAAAGGTAATTTATATTTGATTTTATAGTTCTAAGTATTGATAAAATAATTATAATATTAATGATTTTAAATTAAAAAATTAAATTGAATATTTCTTTTGAATTTCAAACTATTGATTTACAGTTAATATTCTATTGGGTTGTTCGGAAAGTAATTTTGTTTTTTCCCCTGTGGAAAAAAAACAATATTTTTATAAAAAATAAATATTTTATTGAATTATATCGACCATTTTGGTCAAATACCTGTTGTCATAATTTCTGGTAGTAGCATGATTTAGCATTCATAAAAGTTTTGATCATTGCTTACAAAAAAACTGAACCAAGTGATTTTTGACATTGTCATTTAATATAAATATCTTACAGTTAAAAATAATTTGTATAGACCGGAACAAGTAATAATCTGAGTGTGCTCAATCTGGCAAATAAGGTTGGTGTGATAGCACATCCCATCTAAGTTATAACAGTTTCTGTCAAGTTACCAAACTTGTGTGAAATTTGACATTATTGTGGTAAAACACTACACCTATTTTGTTGATCAGTTCTGGCCGCCTTTTCTGTTTGATGATATTACTCAATTTGTTTACTTGATGGCAGTACACTTTTGAATCAATTGTTAAATTGTCTAGTAAAAGCTCCAAAAAAAATTTTCCTGAAAATCCCACCAAAGAGAGCATCTCTCTTTAAGAACATGTGGAATCCATATATCAAACTTTGAAACAAAAGTAATTTGTTTCAAGTAATCATAAGCAGTTCAATTTGACAAATTTAATCTCTTAGTGATGCCACGTGTTGTTATTTGGCAGTTTGCTTCAATCAGTACCTTTATTTTGTTTTCATTGGCTTCAACTGGCCATCCAGAATGTGGTGCATCTTCAATATTGAAATTGCCAGAACGAAATTATGTAAACCAGTTTTGGCACTGTCGTTCTGTCAATACATCTCCATACACGTCACACAATTTTTTTCTCGCTTGAACAGCATTCTTACCTTTTCAGTAATAAAAGAGCAAAATATGCCAAAAATGCTGCTTTCGATCTTCCATATTTGATGGGACGTAAAAAATAAACAATTGCATAAAATCACACAAAATTTTTTACAAATAAGCCTTGAAATGCTAGCTGTCAAAATATATAATGATAATATGGTTTAGAATGAAAATGGCGGGAAAAATATGACTAATCCATCTAGTGGTAAAAAAACAAAATTACTTTTCAAACAACCCAATATTTCTATCTTGCTTTAAAATTATTAATGCATTATCAATAGTAGGAAAGAACAGCAGTACTATATTCATTCATTTTATTCTATTTTATTCTAATTAGCAATATTTCAATATACTTTATTTTTAATGCTTAACTATAAATAACATCATTTTAAAGTAAGGTAATTGCAAATTTTAATTATCAATAAAATATGATGATAGAAATTACATGAATTTCATTCCCGACATATTAGGTCATTTATAAAATTAAAAGTATAATTATACTTTATTGGTTTAAATATTGGTCAATGATTTTTCTCACTTTTAGAGGAACAAACAATTGCTCTCAACATATATTTGAGTCTGATTAAAGTTTCCTTTGATTTCAATAGTTATCTGTGGTCATCTGTATAAATTTTCTTTAAATACTTGAATCTGTATAAAAATTGGAGGGATTGGCCAATGACAATGAATAAGAAAAATTTCTCATTGTTGAGGTTTTGATTGGATATACAGTGTAAGATATATTTGTTGTGTACAGTACTTGTTTCTTCTTTGTAATTTTTGTTGTATGGTATAAAATAAAAATACATTGAGAGAGGGACAATTTTCTGGTACAAAAAATTGGGGAATATGCCTTCCTCTGTCCCATAGAATCAACTCCTACATACATGTAGAAGTTGATCATATCAGTACATCCGTCAAACATGTAGAGTTAAGCATGCTAAAATTCAGCTTTCACCTATCCTTACTTCTATTGCCCTTTTTCAACTACTGATTTCCCTCTTCCTTAGATTTAGTTAGTTGTAAGTGTTTAGTTATGTTAAGTTCCATCAAGTCGTCGTTGACTCCTGGTGACTGCATGGACAAGTCTTTTCTTTGTTCATGTAGTTTTCTTGGCAAGAGTTGAGGAAGTGGTTTTGCCATTGCCTTCTTCCTTGAATGATGTGTCACGTGCGCGCGGGGAAAGAATGCCTTTATGTTTAGTTATAGTTTGGGTTATATTTGTTGTAGAAATATTCAGTAATTATTGGTGTTGCAAGAGTAGTGTTAATAACTACTCATTCTCTCAACTTTTGTATGTCATATATTATAGACTTGTATACTGGGACTGAGATGAGCTGGTATTCCAAAGAACTGTCATACTTTACACAAAATAAAGGTATTATTATTTATTAATATATCTTTGTAACTCTCATTTCGCATCTATCTTCATATTATATTGGACCAGTACAGTAATAATTTTCAATAAGTAAATTATCTTATTTATAAAATTAGAATACAAGATCACAAAGAAGAAAACTAAAAAAAATTGTTATCTGATAAAATGAACACTACAAACACTTAAGATACTAGCGAGAAAAATGATCACAAAGTGTGAATGTTTTTGTCCCTGTTAAATGGACATCATACTGCCTGGCAATGTCTGTTTAACACAGGTGAAAACGTTCAAACTTCGTGTTCATTTTTCTCACTGGTATCTTAAATGTTTGTAGTGTTCATTTCTATCTAATAATAACCAGTTGTTAAGTAGCAGTTGTCAAAATTGTTATCTGGTTTTACATATATTCTTTTAATGTGTGTTATATAATAAATATATATATAAGAAAATTATTTTATTTCAATTAATATTTTTATTAAATTTTATTTTATTAATGTGTAGAATGAATTAAAATGTTCAGAAATTGTTGTTTTGAAGAAAGAAGATTGTCATTTAGAAGGACCAGAAGGAATTCAATTAAAAACAATTAGTAATATTCAACTTTTATCTTTTTTTTACAAAAGTTTTAGCTTTAAGATATTGCTCTACTTATATACAAATGAAATTCCTGATAAGTTAAGAAATATTTATTATAGAAGTTAGGAGATTTTACAGTATTTGTTAAGTGTATTTTTATTTTTCAAAACTAATTCTGAAAATAAATATATTTAAAATTTAAATAAAAGTATCTTCATTAAAGATTTAGTAAGAAAAACTAAAACTTTAAAACTAAAAAGAGAATATATGTTTTTAATTGAAATAGTTTTTATTTTAAAATTATTATAATATTATATTTCATTTTTATACAAAATGGTTTTATATTTATAATAATGAGAAAACTTTAACATGTAAAGAATAATTAGTAGTAGTGTGGATGTATCTGTTTTTGATTTTTATTTATTTTTCATTAGAGATTTGAATTTCTGATTTTAGTATCTGTAAACTTTAACTGAAAATTTTTTTCAATGATGGGTATATAGCAAACTTACAATATTATGATATGTAAATAAAAAAGACATTGTTAATATAAAATTGATGTTCATAAAAAATATATTAAAATTTTATTACTATTATTATTATTTTGGTGAAATGAATCCTTTTTTGTTAATACTGATACCCAGTCTTATGCCAAACAAAATGCCAATGCACAACTACAGAAAAACTTACTGTAGTTATGTGATATTCGTGTATGTCTGTATTTAAGAATTTTTTAATTATATATCTAAATTTAGTATGACAGTTTTTTGCAATGTGATAAATATGATGTGAAGTTATAATGTTTCTAAACTTTTACATAGTGTATATGATATGATATCTTTGCAAGAAAGAATTATTGGCACAATAAGTATCTTATCCATTCTCCATACATGTTTTATTTCATAGACAAATTCTGGACACATATTTTTATATTATTTACTAAACTTTTTTACTGTATTTGTTTTGTACATTATGTATGTTTGGAACAGCTATGTCTACTTTGTTTTGTTTGCCAGTGAATGTGATATTTGGTCTGTTGTGTTAGATTGTTTTGTCTGTGATTATAGCTTCACAGTATACTTTGTGTGTTGTTGTCTATGACTGTTTGAAGTGTGTATTTGTAGCATGGTTCATGGATATGTTGTAGTTTGTGTTTGTAAGCTAGCTTTTGATATATTAATTACATTTGCTATTTGGTTATGTTGATGTAAGTAGTCTGTTTGTACTAAAAACTTGCAAGCTAGTTTGATGATTTGTATAGCCTTAATTTCACAATAAAGAAAAGTAAATAAGTGAAGACGTTATCAATTTAAACAAGATGAAATATTTTTTGATACTTGCATAAGATCTCACTCAACAGTTTTTAAATTAAACAGTTTGATTTAAAAACTGTGAAGTAAGATCTAAGGATGAGCTGTGCAAGTCTCAAAAAACATTTTATCTTGTTTAAATTGACTCCTTTACTTATTTAGTGTTCTTTATTGTTTTACAATTTTTTTTTAAATTTTCATTTTTCTTTTTTGTATTTCATAAATAAGCTAAATGAATATTTGTTCTACCTCTCTATCTAGGAAAATTCATATATCAGAAGAGAATTTTAGTTTAATTTAATTACGCTATCAATAGATTATATTATCTCTAATGCAGTTTAATCTAGATCTGTGTTAGTATCAACTGCTAATTTGCTATTTTATGGTTTTATAGATTTCCAATCTAAAATTGTTTTGCATTATTTATTGCATTTTATATTGGAGTGTGATAATTTTTTTACCTTTAAAATTATTTTACTTTTATTTACTTTTTATATAATCCAATTAAATAAATTTTATGTTAACAATTATATATATACCGTATTTACTCGCATATAAGAGAATCTTGCATATAGGATGAGATATGACTTTAAAGATCAAAATAAAGAAAATTAGTTTTATTATTATAGAAAGAAAACTTTATTTGTATGTTTGTACATGTTATTATCGCATATATATTGTAATTTTATATCTACAAGATGAGATTGCACACTAGAAAGTTTATATTTAAAAACGTTCCGAAACAAATTTCGTTGTATACAAATTGGAATCATTCAATTTTTGTTCTTGAAGAAGGTCATTAAAAATGGCCAAAAATGTTCAAAAAGATAATAAAGAAAATTAGATTTATTAATACAATTCTAATTTTATTTCATTTAATCACAAATAAATTATCAAATGCATGTAAATACACACATTGTCATGCAAAAATTACTGGCATTTTAAACTTCAAGGAAAAATCTTGTAAAATCAACAACATAATTTGTTCACATAATGCTGGACAGTCGAACCTTTGTAGCCATTTCTTAACAGTTGAATCCACTCTCCATCGATTACACTCATGAGTTTCTCTGAATTCTGATTTCCAAATAATCATCTATTTTCATGTGGGAATGAATTAAAACGTATATTGGGCTCCCATATAATTTTGGAATTCAATACAAAAGTTTTGCTTTTCCTATTGCTATTCATCTTCACTCCTGACAATACACAAGAACAATTCAAATGACCCAGATAAAATACTTTTGTTTTTAAACACCAGAAGGTGAGAATCCGGTAAAAAATGCAAATACACAGTTTACAAAAATTATTGCAAAAATGCAAAGAATCCTTCACTTGCATGTATAGGATGACCTAGGCTTTTGAAGCAGTGAAAAATGAATATAAACTTCATCTTATATGTGAGTAAATACAGTATATATATCAATAAAGGCTGTCTCCCAAAAATACATCCTCCACCTCTAAGCAACAGCCACCTTCAATCATTCATTTTTTTGTTCCTATCAATGGCCATTATTCAGATTCTTCAATGTACAGTACATGAATTGTTTATAACTTAGCTGTAGGAATCAGTAAGTTATAAGTAGTTTTGCTATTAGAAAATTTTTATCTATTTTATCATTCTAATATTTAAATTTTATTCTTAAAAAGATCTATAGAGCTCTCTTAAACCATTTTCATATTTTTAAAAAATTTAAGCTTAAATGTTTTTACAGCATTTTTAATATTTCCAATAATAAAGTCATTCTTGCAGATTTGCATATTAACAATTGAAGATTTTATTCTATTTAATTGGTTATCAAAACAACTTTTATTAATTATTAAGCAATAATGAATAACAAATTTTATTTTCAGGTTGTGGGACTGCTCTTTCATTCAATAAATATGACAAGGCATTATTTGTAGTAGGTACAGAAGATGGATTAATACACAAATGTTCTTTATTGTATTCAGGACGGTTTTTAGAAACTTATAAGTATCACTCGTTGCGTATATCTAAATTACAATGGAATCCTTATCATCCAAGAATTTTTATATCATGTAGTGCTGATTGGCTTGTATGTATTTGGGATTGTGATGTAAAGTAAGATTTAAAAATTTAAATTATATATTTGACTAATTATTTTATAAATTTAAATTTTACAAGATAATTCAAAAATGGTTGTTAAAGCAAAGCAGGATTTGGTGTCAAAAAATAAATGTGAAGTATAACAAATTTTTTGCTTTTTTGTTAGCTTTCAAAATATAAGTATTACAAGTTTTATAATACTGTATATGGTAAATTACCATTCAAAATATAGTGTGAGGTCACATGACTTGACATCACCATCAGATATTGAAGCAAAGATGTAAAATTTTGATTTTGAGATTAAAAGAGGCTATGACTGGGTGGTGCAAGTGAAAAGGAGTTGGGAAGAAGTTCCCATTCTTACATTGTAAAAGCAATTTATTAAGATAGAGAGATGTCTTTACAATTACTTTGGTTTTAATAATTTTCCATACATAAGTCTACAAGTTAAGTGACTCTCATGTAGATTAGTGAAGCATTCACATGTCTACATGAAAAATTCAAAACTTTTCTTGAGAAGAAGGACTATAGAGTCTGGGATCCATAAGGTGGAATAGAGTGGCCAAATCCAGTTGAAGAGAAGTACACACAGAAAGCATGGTGAAGGATAAGGGGAGTCAATGACAATGAAGAATATAGGCCAAATGGAAATAATTCAAAAGCACACAGTGGGTGAACTGAAAACTGAACAAGAGCACCTTGTCCTTGGGATATGGGTTTATATAGTGTGGCTACATGCCATAATTGTATAGTTATAGTTTATATTTTTATTAAATATATTTCCCTTTGTCTTCATTTCTATTGTCTTTCTTTCTGGAAGTTTCTCCCTACTTTTGTTTAACGGTGTAACAGCAGGTGACCCCTGTGTAACAAAGGGGAAGGTGTGTAACCCTCAGGGTATAACGGGGTCCAAGAGTTCATTCTAGAGGTAGTAGAGGACAGGAAAAGACATGTGAAGAAGGCTCTTGGGTTGTTGAACCGAGTGGAGACTAAACGGACTTTTCGAGGAGAAAAGAATACGGAAGCTATCGAAAACTGAAAAGGAGGTTTTCGTGCGTTTTAAAGTGTATAGTGAAGACCAAGAAAACTTCCACAGGGAAGGAATTATCTTTCGCCGTGGATCAAGAGGCTCACCCCCACTTACTACAATCCCCCGTGAAGCACACCGAAATCATTGGGTACCCGACTTCCTTTTTCTCTCATCTTTATATTTCAATTCATATCTTACCTTAGACCTAATTTTTCATCTTTAGAATATAATAATTAGCCGTAAGCTTAGTTATAAGGTATAATTGTAAAGTATATAAGTAGAATAGTTATTAAACTACGAGATTGTCGCGTTATATAACTGGTCCGTAAAGTTTTTTGTTACAGAAATTAATTAAATGTTCAAGGGTAGAGATTGTAGCTGGCATCCGAACCACATTTCCGGTATTCTGTGCGCGAATTAAAGAATTTCATATCATAAAAGTTGTGTTTCTTTGTCTCCGGTATTCGCGCATATCTCACAATAGATTGGGTTCCTCAATATAACATTTCAATTGGTTTCAAATCTTTGTCCTCATAACTTGATTGGTTCCTTACTTGTTTCCAGGTGAAATTAGAAATTTTCTCAGGTTGTGGGAAGAGATTGGCATCAACAATTAATTCAACACCAAATTTCATCACAACCAGATATGTTTATCAATCTTAGGATCCTCATTGTTTTAAATCAGGCTGTGTATACCTCTTTTCCTTGACAGTTATGTTGGAATTAACAATTGTTAAATATTGTATAATATTGATATGTACTGTACAGTACATTACATTGTGTTGCAGTGATGTTTGTAAATCTTTTTCTGTTGTGTAATAAAAGGTTGGTGGCGCTGTTGATCTCTCGGAACCATTGGTGACAGTGACCTTGTTTTACTCTCCCCTTTTTTGTGCTGACCTTTCATGAGTCAAATCAGTGTTGTCTTTTGTGTAATTTTGATTCCTTCATCACATAACCAGTTACTAAGTCTAACCAGTTTTCCTAATCTCCAAAAAGCAATATTTAGTCTAACAAGGTATTCAATGTACAGTTTGAAGTTTTCCATAAATTGGATGGGAAGTAAACATTTCAATAAAATTTTACCTTTTTTTTTCTAAAGTTATAGAGATGTTCAAGTGAATGTTTAAGCATTTGCAGGACCTCACAAACAGTAAATATTACTTCATATCATGAAATGACACTTAATGAGAGATCCATTAGACTTATTACTGTATTTTACAAAATAAAATTTTACACTGTATAATGATTTTTTTGTTTGTTTTGTTTAATTAATGTATGATTTTACTAAACTCAATACTTTTTACCCTAATCTTACTAAGGAAATTCAAATGAAATAATGTCTATTCATATTTTATTATTTGATGCTGAATCAATGTTTCAGACTTTGCGACCTATCTATAAATACTATGAATTATTATATTTTCTCATACTTGGAGAAAACATAAAGTATAAAATTTAAAAAACTTTTAAAAAAGAAAATTATTTGTTTTAAAAAAGTAATCTAAAATTGTTGATTTAATTAAAAACTAAAGATTTTATAAATTATGCAATCTTTTTGAATACTTTGAATGCATTAAATTATATAGTTGAATTATATAATAATTGAAGTAGTTTTCACTTGAAATTATATATTTATTTATATGTTTTAATTTCATTAAACATTCTTATTATTTTAGAGAACCATTGTTTGAATTTCATATGAAACATAAAGTAGACGATGTTTCATGGGCTCCATACTCATCAACAATTTTTGCAGCTATTACAGATAAAAAGGTATTCTATTATTACTTCCAAATTTATATATATTTGATATACATTTATATATTAATATATAACAAATTACAAAAAGACTTCAACATATATGGTTAATTTGTTCTGAAGGTTTTGCGTAAGTCAAATGATGCTTAAATGTGATGTATTTTTAACATATATTGCTGATTATAATAATTGTTCAACCATCAGCCAAATTAATTGGATAGAATTAATATTTGTAGCATAATTCTGTCCAATTAATTTGGCTGATGGTTGGACAATAATTAATACATAAGGTTCTTGGGATGGTGATTATAATTAAAGTATTCATATTCAATATTGTTTGGAGAGATATTTAGCAATCCAAATGCAACCAAATTTGATATGGTGGCATTTCAGGACATGTAGAAGACATTTTTGAGAAAAAATTTGTACCAAAACTTGTCACTTTGACAATTTTGGTGCTGAAAGCATCAAAAAATTTAATTTGTAGGAACACTTGCAGTTAAATTTGTAGGAACACTTAAAAAGTATGGTTCATCAAGAACGTATTGCAAATTTGGCATTCTTGAAAGGCTATAACATTGCATGTGAGAAGCATTACAAAAGATTATTATGTTTGACCATTGAACACATTGTTTATTGCCTTCAGATTTTACACTTTCAGAATGAGGACAATATTGGAAAGTATCCCTTTCATCATTAAGGTGTAGCAAGAGTGTCTTGTACAAATAAGATATTTGTTTTTAATTAAAAAGGCAGATGGTATATTTCGCACTATAAAAATATAGAAGAAACAAAATTGTCTTCATTCTTCTGTCATGTCCAATCACCAGGAATAAAACAGTTTTCCTTCACAGAGATGGTTTTTTTATTAGAGCCTATGCCTCCGCAAAATTATGTAAAACAGTTAAAAACGTTCACTGATGATAAGCCAAAAACTTTTAAAAATCTGTTTTTGTTCCTGGTGATTGGACATGATAAGAACGAAAATGACTTAGTTTCTTCTGTATTTTTACATTCTGAAGATATTTATTGTTTGCAGTGCCAAAAGTATCCCATTAGTTTCCCACTTTGACTTTTTATATAATCAATTCTATTATTATATTTTTCTTCTTCCAACGAATCAGCAATCTCAATGCTTGCTGTTTTGTAAAAAGCACTTTGACTTTACAAAACAGCAAGCATTGAGAGCACTGATTCATTGGAAGAAGAAAAATATAATAATAAAATTGATTATATAAAAAGTCAGTGTTTTTCAAAGCATTTTTTTACTCAAGGATTTCTGTCTTTCCAAATTGGATTTTCCCTTTTCATACACATAATCTTTGACTTTTTCTAATGTTTATTAGTACCAAAACTCTAGTGTGTTTTGGTACTAATTTTTTCTACAGAAATGTCTTCCATATGTCTGGAAATGTCATTTGTTGCTTTTGGTCTGCTAAATATCTCTCAAGACAGTGTTGAATAGTAGTAGTTTAATTACAATCAATCATCTGTTTTATTAATTTCAAAATAAAATTTTTTCATAAATAAAAATTATATAGCTTTAATTATCTTTTGTCATTTATTATGTGTGTTCAAAGTGATGGTTAACAGATGGCATTGTTATAAATCTAAGTATTGCAACAGTGTGTCTATGAATCTACACAAGTCAAATATTTTATAAATATATTAGGAACTTACTATATGTATAATTATAGTAGAGTCTTGCAAACTTAATTTAATATGAACTAAGGTGACAAGTTACCAAAAATGACAAGTTTTATAGCATAGCAATGATGCTAGTCTAAATAGTGGAATTTTTGTAAAGGTATTATTTATGCAAATTCACATACGTATTAATTACATATGAATAGTGACTAATTCTATATGTTGCTAGATTTTAATTAAAAGTAAAGTTGGTTATTCAGTGCCTACTTTTAAGTTAGTGACATTTGTGTCAGGGTGTTTTGCAGTGGCACCTTAAAAAAAGGATTATATTCATTGTTAACATGTGGAATTGATGCTATTATCAAGTATTCCAATGAAGAACAATGATGTATCTGACCCTAGTGTTAAGTTATAGAGGTAAAAATTAGATTACATGTACTGTATCTTTTTTATCCAAGAAAATCAAATTTGGTTATCCTATCCATTGTCCAATCCAACAATTTAAATGACAATTCCTTGAATGAGTTGTAATCAAAGGAAGATGTATCATAGTTGAAGGGAAGTTAGAAGTTGATAACATCTTGTTAACTTCCTTGTTGGCATTTGTTCTTTTTTGCCATTTTAAACAAGCCAAAAGTTGCTCTTTTGGCTTGTTTAACTTTTTACAAATATTCACAAATACAAATATTGTTTTTTTTTTTTATTTATTGACAAAAAATACAATGATGTCACAAAGACAATGGTAGCTGACCCCCTAATAAAATATATTATTAGGGGATTAGGGGATCAGCTTATATTAAAAAAAACAGCTTTTGGATTTTCATGTTTTAGTTGGAAGACATTGAGTTTGCAGTTTATGTTTAACATAACTCAATACCAAAATTCAAAGTAATTGAGACTAAAGGGAAAAAATAATATAAGTAACTAAATATAACTGTAAATAAAAATTTTATTTTTTTATCTTGCAAATTGACATTTGTAATGTTTAATATCATGCTAAAAACATGAATTTATAAGTAAAATAGGTTTTTTTTTAGTATTTTAGTATTATTTAGGGAAATTGGTTGAGGTTATGGAACATAATAGTTACATAATGGGATAAGGCTGTATTTTATGAACTTTTTTCTCTTTATGTCCTCTTTTATCAGAAGTTTTTCCATCATTTTGTTTCTCAGTTTATTTTTTTCTTGTTGCATTATTTTTTCAATATAATAATAACACTAACATCTTAAATTTTTAAATATATTTTAGGTTTATGTGTATGATCTTACTGTAAATAAAGAAAGCTATATTTGTCAACAAGTTGTGACATCTGGAAAGAAAACAAATGCAAATCACATTGCATTTAATAGTATGCATCCAATAATAATTGTTGGAGATAACAGGTACTTCTTTATATTATATTTAAGTCTTTAAAAAATATTTTCTTTTAGTATTATTTGCTTATTTGTGTTTTAATATTTCTCAAAAAATTTCTAATTCAAGAAATTGTTTACAATCATCACAATTGATAAAATAGCTTTCGGAGAAAATAATACCTTCCAGATAAAGTTATGAATGATAAGAGTAAATTTATATTATATGAATCATGTTAAATGAGAGATAAAAATTTCTTACTTTGCATATCATGTAGCCACAAGGAAGAGTGAAATAAAGGCACTCTTTTTGTAACTATTAGAATAGAATATGGTGATAAATCAAACATTACGGTCATTATTCTTTTGATCATACCAGAAACTCATCAGAATAATAAATTTAATAATCCATATCTATGCAAAGTAATGCCATAAAATATCCATTATGTGAAAAGTGCTGAAATACAATGAGTGAAGTTATTTATAAACACAATGTTTATATGTTTAATATATTGTGATCATATTATGTCATAATGATTTTGTAACAGAAGTTTTTCAATTAAATAAAAATAGGTTGGTGACACTGGTGACAATCTTTTAGGGAACCACTAGTAGCCCAGGATGCCCCCTAGTGGGCATTCTAGCAGCATTACAAATTCATATGAGGCACATTTGATGCACTTAATATATGGTTTCTATTATTAAAATATTACCTATATAATTTTCAAAACTATTTCAAACCTTATCGTCTTATCGTAGTCGTTCAAACCTATCCATTTTTTTGTTATTTGCCTCCTAGTGCACATTACAGGCATTCCATGACAATAATAAATTTCTATTACAGATATACTGAATTATTTATATTGTTATACTTATCAAATAATAATCCGCACATTCTTTTATTCAGCAGTGCGCTGAGCAGTTGCTGTCAAAAATGACGTTTTTGCTGCTGACGGTTGAAAACACTTTTGCTGGAGAGAGAGCTATCTCAAAATGGCTGATATAAACAATAATTTTCTTTCTGCTATATTTACACGCGTTTGTTCAATATTATTAGAAGAAAAGCCATTAAGTTTGATGTTGTTAATAAGAAAACGAGGAAATGATGATTTATTTATGGCATTGGTGATGACTGATTCCCAACAACGAAGAAAGTGTGAAAAAATCGTTTACGATATCGTACCACAATATTCGAATGAAATCTTTAAAAGCCATTTTCGTATGTCACAATTAAAAATCTGCTCATTTAAAACAGCAAAACACTGATTATTAGTTGGTAGATGAAAAAGATACTTTTTCATGGAGGCGTCCATCTTGTAAGCACTATTTTTAGCGTGGTCAAGAGGTGCTGCTAGTGCACTGAAAGCGCACCTTAAGTGCTCTGACAGAGGCTTAATAATTGAACACGTGCGCTGAATAAAACAATGTGCAGAATTTATTGGCCAAATGAATAATAATAATTTATATTGTTAATTTAAATAATAATTAAATTGTTAATTTAAATGCTTGAAATATGACACATGATAGGAGCGCCTCTAGTGCCCGTTTTTGGCATACCATTATGCGGACGGACGGACACGCGTTCAATGGGTTATATATATAGATCAGTCTTATGACTTTTTATAGTGCTGACTTTTCATTAATTAAGTTTTGTAATGTTTTGTTCATTGTTCACATAACTGGTTCTATGAATAAAACAAATTCATAACATCTTGCATTATGGATCTTGCATTATGCAATATTATCTGAGCTACCTCAGTACCACTTAAATAAACATTACTTATCAAAATTATTTTGTATTCTTTCTCAAAATTTTAATAAATATTTTAATAAGGTTATAAATATTTTTTCTTGATAACAGTTAAAATTACTTCAGATTTAAAAATAATAAAGGTTTAGAATAATCAAACATAGATTTTTAAAATTTTTTTTGAAACAATCAAATTTTAATATTTTAAGTTTGAAGAAGCTAGAATTGTTCTCAAATAATAACCCTTATTATTTTATTACAAAGTATTTATCATAATTTCAGCAACATCAATAGTATCATTTTTATAAATGCATGTGATTTCTTTATTCTTAACATGAAATTGTATTTGTGATGAAAATGAACTTAAACTGGATTCAGGTATAGAATTATTTTTACATTGAAGTGAAATATTTAATTAAAAACTTTTGCATTAAACATTTTCTTGAATTTTTTTATTTTTTATAAAAATGATTTCAAAATATAATGTAGGAAAAATTTACAACACAAAAAGATATCATCCAACCATTAGCCAAATTAACTAGGCAACATTACGCTTCAATTTCTAATCATGTAATTTCTAATTATTAATTTTAACATAATATTGCCCAATTAATTTGGCTGATAATTGGATGATTAATAATACATTTGGTTATTGAGATGTTTATATACAAAAAGGTCATGAGAATGCTATGTAAGTTTGCTATGTTGTAAAATGTATATGTCCTAGTGTAAAAATGCTGGGCTGTGGAGTTGCGTAAAAATCTATCAACTCTGTCTTTTCCTTACCATCTGACTCTGACTCGAGGCAGACTTGTTACCAAAAGAGACCCGGAAATTCTGATGTCATCACATGACCTCAGAATAAAAGATTCAATAAATAGAGTTCTAATAAAGATACAGCATATAAACTTTTTATTCCAAAGCTAAAAGACTTCTCTAAGTAACATATAAATATGTATTCAATAATTTTTACTTTTCTGGCTGTTATATATAACAGAGGAAACGTGGAGCGCTTGGTCAAAAAATGACCCCTCCCAAATTTTTATATTTTTGGACTCGGGACACCTTGAAATTTCAAGATATGCAAAAGATTCAAGGTTTTTTTCTATATGTGTGGATGTTAGACTGTGTGGGGGGGGCATGATTTTGTTTGCCTTGTTTGAAGCCTAATAATTTCTGTGGTCAGAGTGGTCAGAATTGGAGTCAGATGGTTTAACACAGGCGTAGATTATTAAACATCAAAGTGGTTGAACTAAATCATATCCCCATATACATTCTAACATCTTAGGCAAGAATATCTTAACAGGTTTTACTGTACTATTATAAAATGGCAAAAAAGCTTTCTTTGATGGTAGAGACGAGTTTTATTTTATTTTTTTTAAATTTTTAACGCTAATAACAAGTAAAATATTCATTAAGAGATATGACATATGACCACTTTTATGTCTTCACCCTGTCGACCTTTAATTAAGAACCAAAATTTAATAGTATTAATGCCCCTTTATACGCAAGCTACAGTGCCGCACACATTTCATTTCTTAAACTTTATCCATTCTGAGATATTGTTTAATATCTCAGAACAGAAAATAAAGAAATTAAACAAATTAGATGCCAACACACACACGCTCATGAATTTTTTTCCTTTATTGACTTTTTTTGGGGGTTCGGGAGATCTCCAAACGTGTAGATTTGCAAAAAAAACTTGGAGGGTCAAATTTGACACGATTCCAATACTTTTCTGTTTTAAATACATAATAAGTTGGTAAGTAAAAAGGAGACAGAATTAGATAACCCAACAAATAGAGTATAAAAAGGAATCAGAGTCGGCGGATTTTTTGACAACTCCGATTCTGGCTAAAACACCAAAACTCCACAATTCCAACTGTGACTCCACAGCCCTGTAAAAATGGTAGATTAAACAGTGAGGAGAAAGTAACAAACAGAAATAACATAAACATGATCTTTTTGATACATATGTTAGAAAAATATAATACAAATGTTTATTTGTTATATATATTTTTTTTTTTTTTACAATTCTTTCAAGCATACTATCAGTTGAAGCAACAAATCCATGATGCATATCACAGTATCTCTCAGGAAGCTTTGCAGAGCTATATAATAGTCTATCCTACCATATTCAAATAAATATAGCTGAACAAGAGAGTCAACACATTATTCACTTCATCCCTTAACTTCCTCCATCAGAACATTGTTAATTTTTCAATTTCCACAAATGATTATGCTTTCATTTGTAATCTTTATATATGTTTAAAGTTCCAATTTCTTTTCTTGCACTATGTNATATATATAAGAATAAATATAAAAATTTTAATAATGAAAAAATATTTTATTTAATAGGGGTAATGTTTTAAGTTTTAAATTATCTCCCAACTTAAGAAAAAATTTGAATGTAAGTAATAGTTTTAAAATTTTTTATTTGATTATATTTTAGACAATATTAAAATAAATTATAAAATTTAAATATTTAAATAGAACATAATAAAAAATATAATATAATTCCATAGCTAACAAAATTTGATGATAAAATTGTGAACAAACTGAAAATTGTAACAACTTTAACAAATATTTACAATAATTATTTAATATAATTTAAAATTAATTCAAATCAATTTTTATTAGTGCATTAGGGGATTTTTCTTGTTGCAGTAGGTTTGCATAGTATCCTTACAATATTTCATAAATTGATCTAACAAAAATTGAGTTATTTGTTAATGTTTTTTTTTATTATTGCACTTCTGTTAATTCTTTAATGAATTAACAAAAAATGATATAATTTAGTTATTAACAAAACTGTAATGTTTTTAAAATCATTATAGACTTCTCTCAGGGAGGAATAATTACACAAAACCATTAATTTAGTGTCAGAAAAAACTTCTGTATGAATAGCAAACTCTTGGCAAAAGATTAGTTTCTTCTGTTCTTTTGAACATATATACAGTAAATCAAATTTTCCAAATCTTTCTGTAAAAAAATGACTTTGAGCAGAAAGATCATAAAACATAGGTTACAAATTTGGTATTTTATATCAGATATATCTAATTTGTAGCCCATGTTTTAAATTCATTTTGCTATCCTTAGCAGTAGTAACTAAAAATAATTGGTCAATATATTTATTATAATAATTTGTGCTGTAAAAAATATTTGGATTAATTAACTAGTCTATTATTTCAAATTTTTAATAATCCTGCATTTCCAACAAATATTTTTGATTACTATTTTGTAACAATTCATAAATGAAAGAAACTATTCATTATCTATCCACTGCTTTCTCAGCAAATAATTCATTTCAGTTTCACCAACAGCTAATTTTACTGAGCTTAAAATTCTTTTATTTTTACAAATGTTTTCAACTTATTTAATATAGGCCATCATCAGGTTTAATATTATAAATGTTTCAAAATGGAACGTATCATTTTCAAATATTTTACACTTTTAAAATTCAAAAAATACTTTAATTTTAAAATAAATTGAAAGAAATGTATATATTAAATAAATAAAATAAACAAATAAAACATAGTAAACAAAGCAAACTAGAAAGAAACATGATTTAAGGATTTTTAAATCTTATATTTTTTTATATTATATATTTTCATGTTGTTGGAAGCACATTAGCATCCCTAGCATTTAGGCAACAATTCTTCATTTTACTTTTATAAATTTCCACCTTTTCCATCTCCAGTGCCATGGATGAAGAGTCACTTTTTTAATGACTTTCCTCTTTCCATTTTACAACCACTCCTTCAGTCTGTGTCATAATCGCTAATATTGTGTTGTTGTGTCCTTTGTCAATGTTATATCTATGTTCTCACAGACGTGCTGCCAGGTTTCTTCTAATCACATGCACATAATTTTTTTTGATTCCTAACTGTTGATTTTCAAATGGTATTTTATACATGGGGGACCCAAAAATAACTGGATTTTTTGTATAAAATCTTTATTTATTAACTTTTTTACAAAATTTCTTCAGTCACCTTCAAAGTGCTCTCCATTAGATGCAATGCACTTCTGAAAGTCTTTTTCCCCACTGTTTGAAGCATCTCTGGAACTCTTCAACCATGATATCATCCAGTGTCCTTAGTGAAGCTGTTTTTACTGCCTGCACATCATCAAAACACTTTTCTTTTAGATTTTTCTTCATTCTCAGAAACAGAAAAAAGTTGCACGGGGCTAGGTCTGGTGAATACGGAGGGTGGGGAATGACGGGCCATCCCCAAGAGGCCAAATAGTGGGTCACTCGTAAGGCTGTGTGCACAGGGGCATTGTCGTGATGAAGAAACCAGTCACCTGATCACCAAAGTTCTGGGCGTTTCCTTCGCATATCCTCTCGCAGATGTCTTAACACTTTCTTGGCAGATTTTTTCAACGTTTTCATTGTTTCGAGATGTTGAAGGACGTCCAGAACTTCGCAGGTGGAACAAAATAACAGTAAGAGAAACAACACTATGCTCAAACATAAACCTACAAACTGACGCCATTTGGACAGCTGTTTCGTGAAGGTCTCTACTAACCCCATGTAATGGGAGGACTCTCTACTATGTCTACGAATAGCAGCACGCTCTCAGTTCGGTTTTTTTTTTTTGCTTCCTCTCGTATACCCCAGCTTTCTCTTCTTTTTTACGCTGTCTTTATCATTCCATAGTAAGCTATAGATATTGGGTGCTATCTTTTATAGACCATTCTCGAGTTTTTATAATTAACTAACTCATTCACCACACTTCCTAAATGCCTATCTATTGTATGTGAAGTTGTTAATTTCTTCTGAGTTAGTATCTTTTTTGCTTTTATTTTCTCTGTAACCTTTGATCAGCCCTTCAATTGTGGCAGTTTTGTAATCCAAAGTTGTTGCAACACTTTTAATTCTATTAATCTCCTTGAGATGGTTCTGCAAGTTGGTACAATATAAAAATGCTCTGCTGATGAGTGCTTTAAATGCTGATAATTTATATTTATACAGGTCGTTGGATCAAGATGATATGTAGAGAGGAGCATGCATGGGTTTTAAATACACATCCATGTGTATATTTAAATCTTATATCAATGTCCAAAAAATGGAGATGAGTATAGCTTTTTTGATCTAGTTTTAGTTTTAAACCATGACCATTATTATTGATTGCAAGTAAAAATTCTTGAATTCGTCAGTTATTTTTCCAAATTATAAATACATCATTGACATATTGTTTGTAGATTATAATGTCCTCAACAAAATCTTTGAGGATGTCTTTTCCAGCTTACATAGCACTAGTTTGCACAGGAGTCCTGACATAGGACTTCCCATTGGGATACCTTTCTTTTGTTTGTATGACATTGGAGATGGAAAAGGTAGAAATGTATAAAAGTAAAATGGAAAACCATTGCCTAAATGCTAGGGATGCTAATGCACTTCCAACAGCATGGAAATATACAATAGAAAAAAAGAATGGAACTTAACCAACTTTTGGTAAAGATGTACAAATTATAAAATTCATTTAGTATTGTAGGTAAGTATAGACATTTGTTTTTAATGGATATTATATTTTGTAGAAAAATTTTAAGGCAATTAATGGAAGGAGTCATTTAGATGCAATTAAGATAGAATTTTACAATAATACAAATACAAGAAATTAATATTACAATAATAAGAATATAAACAAATAGATATATATTTAAAACATTTAATGAATGAAATAGGATTCTGTAGTAGCTTAAAGCTTGGATGGTGTGAGAAAGAAAATTATTTAAAAGACAAAAAATTAAAAAATACAACATACAAAAAAAAACAGTAGTAAAATAAAATAAGTAAAATGTAAAATAATATATAAAATAGTTACCTGGAAATATGTAAAAATAACAATTAATTTTATGATAAAAACTTCTGCACCATCCAAGTTGCTTTTTAAAATTTGATAAAAGTCTCTTTAAATATGGTTGGACAAAACCACTTCAAATGGAGGTACAGGATGATTGGATGAGTGTATTGAAAGATGATAGGTAAGCTGTGCGTATCGATGAACTGCAGTTCAAGTTTAAATTTCTGTAGTGGAGGATTGATGCGAAGCATTGCAATGACAGGCAATGTTGCATTAACACTGTCTTGTATGGTGCAGCCTTCATGTTGATGACAGTGTTGAGGTTGCGTTGTTGAACTAAGACATAGTTGATCTGCAACATTGTGTCTTCACTGTAGAAATTGAGCCATTGCAACAATTGTTTCTTGAACCAGGTGTTGGTGAGAACAAGATTATGGGAGTCAGCAAAGTCAAGTATGCATTCACTATTATCAGTGTCAACAGAAGCCTTTGCCACCGTGACATTGTCTTCCCTCAAGTCTCACCAACGTGGCTGTGGAAGTCACCACCAACAATGACATAATCTGCGGCATGTCTTGCACCTGATTGTTGAGCAACTGCCAGAACTCATCCTTCTTCATCTCCGGTTGCCCAGTCTGTGGGGCATAGGAGGTAAAGACTTGGGAGTCCAGTGTGGTATCACGACAACAATCTTCATAAGACTGTCATTGTATTGGTGAACCTACTGGACAGCATTGCGAATTCATTCTGAGATGGTGATGCCAATGCCACTGTAGGTACAAGGGTGGCAGCCCTTGTACCTACAGCGGCATTGGCATCATCATCTCAGAATGAATTCGCAATGCTGTAGTTGATGCAAAAACAAGTTGATCTACTCCATTGATCAACTTGTAGCCATGTTCCCTCTACTCTTGCTCCATGTTGTAGGCCTTCTCCTTGCTCCATCTGGTCTCCTGTTGTGCTCAGATTTCAATGCATTGCCTCCACAGGGCTGCCACAACAAACTCACATCTTGCACTCATTGTACCAACATTGAGTGTCACCACTCACATCTGTTTGATATTTTTTCCACTTTGTATTTTACATTGTTGTTTTTGGATTTTCTGGACTTTCTTGCTTGCATCCAGATGCTGTCTCTGTGTCTGGAGCACTTGCAAATTTTTCGGCTGGGATGGGCCATACCCAGCCATGTTGACTAGCATTTCCTATATCCTGTTGATTCAGATTCTGTTCCATGGGGGGTTAACAATGGGTTATTTAATACACCGTCCGGCTGGTCTGTCATAGGGCTTGTCATCTGGGAGGCAGTTTGCATTCAGCTCACCCTGCTAGTGCAGGGGTACCATGAGGAGAAACGGACACCACTCCCAAAACGTTTGTAAAAATAAAAGAATTTTAAGCTCTGCAAAATTAGGTTTTGGTGAAACTATTTATTTGAAGTGTAGAAATTCATTATAAACTTAAACTAGCCACTGTAATTAATTTAATGAAGTAAGCAACAATAAGGAATGCCAGATAGTTCCAGATAGGAAAGAAGGGATAGAGTAAACAAGTGGGAGGTGGACTTTATGTTTTACTCTTTGTGCCTTATGGGCACTAAGAGGGCCATTTTTCAAGTGGGTCTTGTAAAAGCAACAATAGTATGGCCAGATAATGAAGGATGGGGCTTGACATCAAGGACAGATTACAATCTGAAAAATTTCTGGGATTTTTTGATCTGTCAAGATTTGATCTCAAGTCTTCCAGAGCAGTAGGTTGACATCTTAACTGCTTTTGCTCGCAACTGGTGAGGAGATGGACTATTATAAAATGCTAACAGAAATTTTGTCAAGTGCTGGACCACAGAAAATGTGAGACAGATGTGGTATAACTTTTTCTGTGATATAGCATTATTAGTCAACTTCTCAGTAAAAAGTTCCAACCTATATAATAATTAAAAATGATAATAAGTTACATTTTCTGTTTGTATTTTATAACTTATCAAATTTATTTTAAACTGAAAATAAAATGTTTTATATTAGTAAAAAAAGTTTTATATATTAAAAACTTAATATTAACTATCAATATTTTAATAAAAATGTATTTATTGTTTTAGGTTGCAAATAGAGATAAAGAAGAATTTATAAAAAGTGAAGCAGAAAAATTTGAAGAATTAGTAACAATGTTTTGAATGTTAATATCTTTTACAATCTTAATTTTATTTTATAATAATTGGTAAAATTATTACATGTTCAATTTATTTTAAATTTTGTCACAATTTAAAGACTTTTAAAACTCTAAAAATAAAAATGTAATTTTATTTATGAAAATTTAGATTAAAGATTTCTGTGACATATTTAAAAGATCACATTGAAAGATTGACATATTTAAAATCAAGATACAAGGTGTATACCAGAATTACATACTGTTTAGCTATAAT
This sequence comes from Centruroides sculpturatus, assembly GCF_000671375.1. Lineage (NCBI taxonomy): Eukaryota > Metazoa > Arthropoda > Arachnida > Scorpiones > Buthidae > Centruroides > Centruroides sculpturatus. The sequence goes on along the minus strand of NW_019385449.1, from coordinate 88,551 downwards.
TTCAAAATCAGTCAGTTCAGAAGAAAATTTTTTATGTCATTTTTCAACATAATCTCAATTTCTGTCAAGATACACTTGGCATCTCTTTAACCATTTGTCAAAGCACTATGTGAATTTGTTTTTTGGAGTCCTTCAGAACTATTGGTAAACTGCACTCCCAAGAACAGATCTTGATGAATAATACAAATCATGGAGTGAATCCTTCAAGTTTGCAAACAGCCAGAAGTCATTCAGAGCCAAATCTGGTGAATATGGAGGATGCAGCAAGACTTTGATAATCTTTTCTATCAGAAAAGATTGGACAACTTGAGCTCTGTGCAGCAGAGCATTGTCACAGTGCAACACATAGATTGTGCTGGCAAAATTAATATGCCATTCACTAATATCAGATAGCAAATGTTTGTCCAGCATGTCTTTTGCATACTAACTAGTAATCATGTCAGTTTCAGAAGTTGCAGTGGCAAGGTGACCAGAGTGTGTGTCATCTTTGATGTTTCTTCCACTTGCAAATTCTCAAACCCACTTGCAAACTGTGCAGTCAGAAAGAGCAAACTTCCTACAGAATCCATTAACTGCTTGTGAATATCAGTTGCTTTTTCACCATGAGTGAACAAAAATTTGATGACAGCACGTTGCTCCTGAATTGAAAACTCCATGCTTTCCGGCATAATCGGAAACAAGTTTGCAGAAAATGTGAATTATTTAGCACCTGCTGCTGGCACACTAATGGAATTTCACAAGTCAACTGGCAAAGACTTGTTGAAACTTGTACCAAGAGGCATGCTTACATAGTTTTCTGTGTACCCTCTAGAGCAGCAATTCCCAACCCAGGGTACGCGATAGGTTGTTTAGGGGTATAAAAAAAGTTAGTTATTATGGCAGAAAAAATAATATATTATGTATCACAAATTAATAGTATTCCGAGATATCTCGGGCAAGTTACATAGCGTTACATAAAATGCGGTCCTTAAGGCCATTTTTGAAAATTTTTTTTTTTGAATTTTTGGAATGTTTTTTAAGTCTCCAAATTTTCTCAAAATTTTTTTCCCGCGCGAAAAAAATTTATCGCGATTTTAATTTAACTTTAATGACGCACGCTTCACGCTTAATTGCTTTTTAATAGTTTTTTAATGGGAGTTTGATATCAAATTTCATTCATTGTTCTAAAGTTTAGNCCTCTGTTATACATAACAGAATGTTTTGCTATCGTCTAAACTCGATAGACGTTCAGATGCAAACACAACTATATACTCACGAACAACACGGAACAAATATGGCGGAGTGATGACGATTTGGTCACGTGAAATGACGTTCATGTAAGTTCTCTAAGTTGAATGTTTAGTTGTTCCGACATACGTGTACATTTTCCGTTATTTCATCTTTAGTTATAGATTTTACTCCGAATTTAGGAATGAAATTTTTAAACTATTAGAAGAAAAACCTGGAGGAAAATAATTCGCGGAAGCATCACAAGTTCAATTGAACACGATTACGCGTAGTTGTATCAAAATATTAATTAGCTTTATTTTAAATAATCTGTAAAAATGTAATCAGTTGTAGCAAACTATTGTCTCTGTGTGATTAAGTTATTGGGCTGCAATTTGAAAAAAAATTAGACCTATAAATTCCCATTGTTGTCTGCCTACCTGTCCTTCTTTAATCTCGAGAACGGTGTTAAATAGATGAATGTCGAGACCAGGTATGGAAAGCTTAGAGACAGGAGGCCCCGATTAACTGTATACGAACTTCCGGTTTGGACCAAAAGTCAATTCAAAGAATTTTTCCCAGAACGGAGTTAGATAGATGACCGGAATGACTCTGTTGTTATCGGGAAAAGTATGATGTATAGGGGTAAGACCCTACTAATTTCAGATCGGGGGCACATATTTTGAATTAAATTAAAAATATGATTAAAAGTTGCAGCCCAGCATTGTGACGATGTCACAATAATTTTTGTTCATTTAAAGTTGTATTCTCAACCAAGGATAAAGAGTTAGAAGCTAACCAATTACCAGTGCCGTAACTAGCCATTCCTGTGCCCTGTGCAGGAATTTGCATTTAGGCCCCTTAATTAATTAGGTTTGGGAAAGTAATAAAACAAATACATGCATTTTGAGCCCCTCTTCCAAGTGGGCCCTGTGCGGGTGCACCTGTTGCACCTGCCTAGTTACGGCATTGCTTTAAACCTTTCAACTCCCGAGACGTCTATGAGAATGTCCCGGGAAATACGACACCAGCTGTTCTCAAGGTCATCCAGCTGTGTAAACAATGAGTCGTCAGTGTCAAATTTCACAGAAAGGCGAGACAAAGGAAAATAAAATTTGAAACTTTCAAAATTAACGTATTTCTTTCGTTTTTTTTTCAGTTTTAAGTATTTTTTATGTTTAATTACATTAATATCAAAAATTGCTCGAGGCTTAAGGAGTTAATCAGTTGTATTAAGAATTCGTGAATTTTTGAAAATTTTGGATACGTCATGAAATGCGTACTCAATTAATTTATTTCTTCGTGTTCTAGTTAAGATGCTGATTTTTAAATAATATAAATCAGAATCTTAACTAGAACGTGACTATTTAATTAAAATATTAAAGTTATTTGTTATACCTTTTCGTACAAAAAAAACTCGTTAAGAGTGATTTTAATGTTTTCTATACACGTATTATATATGAAACCGCTTTGAATCTCGATTTTCAATATTTGACAAGTTTATTTTTAAAACGTCTCTTGTCAAAATTTTTTTAACATTGAGATAGCGATTCCTGCAGACCATTGATGATTTCTATTTTATCTCTGCTTTCACTTTGTTTCAAAACGTCATAGAAAGCGTGAAAAATTTCCTTTCAAATATAAACTTACAATAAAAATTATTCATTAATTCAATTTCCTTTTTGTTCTTATTTTAAACTATTTTTTCTACTAAAAGTTATTCATGTTTACAAGATGGCGGCTATCCTACAGTGAAACTTTTTCAGTGCAATAGGTCTAGGATGACCACCCATTGTACTGTGGGAGGACATGTCCTACAATTAAACCTTTTGTCCTACGTCCTACTTTCACAGATAACTACTTCTGGGCCAATAGGTAGTCATTAATAATAAACTTTTTTTTCATATTTTTATATTAAATAATGGGTACAATTGCAACAAAGAGTAGTATTTAAAACAACAACAGTAGTATATCAATTTAAAATTACTTACTTATCAATTTTTAGTGTTTTGTGCTTTTTTTACTACCGATTTTTATTGTTTTTAAGCTGGGTTATCAAATGTTCTACTGGGAAGCATTATAAAACTTCAAATGTCCTACTTTGACTATGTCAATATCTGGTCACCCTAAATATGTCAATCGTTCGCTTCAAATCGTTCTTTGTCCAAAGTAATTTTTTAAAGTATTCTGTATGCTACATAAGGCAATAAAGATAGAATTACCATAATAGTTAAAGGACATATTAGCCTTAAAAGTGCTCAGCGAGACAAAAAGGCAGCGGCGGCCTTTTTGTCTCTCTGTTTAGCACTGTTTAGCATTTAAACGAGCAATGTTTAATAATTTAAATGAGCAGAAATCAGAACTATTGATCTTACAAGTGCAGGGTATTTTATATACAACATTTTTTATTTCGTTTTTATTTTCTATTTGCTTTTTTGGACGTTGTTTAGCATTTAATCTGGATATTACATTTTTATAGTTTGGTGCAAGCTTTATATTGTTTTTTTGGAGTTCCTTATTAATTTTTTTCATACATATGTTTTATGTATGGAAAACTTAAGTATTTAATTTTTTGCTTTTCTTCATCTTTTTTAACAGGGAAAGCAATACTATTATCTATTTTTTTGTTGCCAATCATTAATTAATCTGGTAGGGTATCCGTTTAAACTAAATTTTCTGTGTAAGTCATTTATATATTTTCCATTCTTTCCCTGTTCACCAGTTCTATTGAATATATTTTTATATTCCATATAAAAAATGTTCTTTTTTATATGCAGAGGAATATTAGAATGATAATTCAATGTTTTGTTGATCGAACATTGTTTTTTAAAAGGTTCAAACATTAATTTGTTTTCTTTCCTAGTAATAACTACGTCAAGGTACCTTATGCTATTATCAGTTATTGTTTCTTTTTCGATAGTAAATTGAATTTCTGTATAAATATTATTTATTAATTTACTTATTTTTACTTCAGCTTCATTATACACAGTATACTATTAGAACATCGTCTACGTATCTTCTATAGTAATGTATACCAGGAAGAATATCTTTAATTTTTATGTCTATTTCAATCATTATCAGTTCAGCTAATTTCGAGCCTATAACCGACCCCATGCTAATGCCGTCTTCCTGTGTGTAATATTTATTGTCTATTTCAAAATAGTAAGCAAATTCTAGTAGATCTATAACATAAAGTTCAACATTCATTTTTCTTAATTGGTTATTAATCATTTGCCATGTTATTGATGAGTACATTTCTATTACATCAAGACTAGCCAATTTAAACGTATTTTTTATCTGGACCTTCTTCAAATCATGTAAAAATTCTTCTGTATTTTTAATGGAATAAATTGAATTATCATAACTTTTAAGTTTTTCTTTTAAATATTTTTCTAAGTTGTACATTACAGTAAATTTGAAATCGACAATTGGTCGTACTTTTTCGTTTTGTTTATGAGTTTTTAGTTGGATATTTAATCGAGGAGTTCTCTCGTTATCCTCAGATAATATAAATAATTTTTATCCCTGACGATTAACTAAATAAAGATTGAAAACTTGCCAAGTGTTGATTAAACGGTCACTTCATTGTGCCAGTATAAACAATACATAAACAACAACACGGTTTCGATAACAACAACATATATTGTCTATTTAAATGTAAATAATAGAGCCCTATATAAACAGAGTACAGTAGAACCTCGAAAACTCGGCTCTCGATAACCCGGCACTCCGGATAACTCGGCCACACCCTGGCAGGGCAAAAAAATCCTTAGTTAATTAATTTTCATTATAGACAGCTTTATAAAAGTATAAAACCTCTCATAAAGTATTTTTCTGAGGTCTGTCTTATCAGGTAAATTACTGTACACAGTGTATTCATTAATTTTCATTTTCATGTAGTAAAGGCTCTATGCCTTCATAAAGGCATACTTTTCCTTTGTTTAAGGGTATTTGGGCAGTTTATTCTCTGTTATATTCTCCAGTAAAAAANGCCCCTAGTGGGCTTTAAAAAAGCGGGAATCAGAGAGCTCTCTGCCTTCCCGTCGATGGCTTCTTTCTTCGCTCCTAGTGGGCTTTAAAAAAGCGGGAATCAGAGAGCACTCTGCCTCCCGTCGATGGCTTCTTTCTTGTTCTGAGCGAGCATGAAGAAGGGTATACAGTATACAACGTTTATAACTGTGACGTAGTACTCCTGAATTGCTGAGAAGAATGAAAATGAAATGCTGAATGGTTTTACGTTAAGACTTTCTTCTTGATTATAATTCACGTTCTAACGACCCCAAGTTTGAGACTGAAAAAGTGAAAATACATTTAATTATTAATTTTTCAGATACAATAAATTCAATACACACTGAATAATTTTAATGTGATGAAAGAAATTCTATTCAGAAGGAAATTTTAAGAAATATGAAATATAAGTTTTAATGTTATACTGTAATTTAAATAAAAAATTTTCAATTCGTAAAACGTGACATCCGGTACAGGCCGGAAGTTCGTGTACAATTAATGGGGCCTCTTTCTGGCATCTAAAATCTTTTCATATATGATCTTGATTTTCATCAATATCGCTCCATTCTTGAAATTAATTCACGAAGTACGGACGGACAGACAGTTGTATCGCGCTTTCCTCCATTTTGATTTTTTATAAATCAAGTATAATAGTTTGCTTACATTACTGGTTTACTCAATTGCGATTCTTCCGGAAAATCTGTAAAAAGGAAGGAAAAAAACCCACGGAACTTTTTGGAAAAATTGGAAAAGTTCAGCTACCTACAATAGAAAAAGGAAACAATACATTCTAACAACGCGTTACGTATTGTTAGAATATATTTTTACGTCACGTGTTATGTAAAAATATTTAATCGGTTTGAAATATTTCACTTAAAAAGTTAAAATAATCCTGTTTTTCTAATAAATAAAACTATAAAAACGAAATTTACATGTGTCGAGTTATTCAGTTATTGTAAAGTAATAGCATCTATATTTATGAAAGTCCAAACAGGAATTTGTAATAATTGTGTCTCTTTGCACGCCACGTAATGCACCAGAAGGTCTTAAAATCGCTACTGTTCCTCCCAAAGGCTCGCAGTGGCTTACAATTTTCAGTGTACTTGGTCTGGGGAGGCATTCGTATGACAGTTGACCAGCCCTAAAATGGTGCTAGAGACATTGATGGCACAGCGAAGGAAATCCTACGTCTTCATACATTGCTTTTCATGACAAGGCTGCAAAGATTATGCTAGGCGGCCGGTTTCCCACGAATTCTCTGTCACGTTTTCCATACTTCTTCCACCTAGTCTTCGTAGATAAGTGGCCGAATGATCATTGAGCATTTGTGGAGCCACATAAGACATTTATTTTTACCGTCAGAAATCGGGAGCGGCACTTAAAACGCTGTAGTATTCAACATGGATTAAGCTCAAGGACTTTAAACTACATATACTGTAGTTTAAAGTCCTTGACTACTGACCAGCGCTAACAGACTACCTATTGTTTAAAACATAAAATATATATATATATATATAATTGAATCGTAGCAACGTTGTAGAACATATTATATAGCTGAA